>NC_066892.1:9051564-9351564 GCF_022985175.1 Labeo rohita | reverse complement strand
TGTGTATATCTTTCTCTGTCTCTCTCTATCTGCCTGTTTATCTATCATCCCTCCATTCATCCATCCATCATTATGACTGTATGTTTGTCTGTGTATCTCTCTTTCTCTATCTTTCTATCCATTCCTCCATTCCTTCCTTCCTTGCTTCCATCCTGGCATTGTTCCATCTATCCGTCTATCCATCCATCCATCCATCCTTCCTTTTTCCTTTCCGTTCTTCCATCCATCCATCCATCCTACATTCCTTCCTTCCCTTCTTCCATTCATCCATCCATCCATGCATCGTTCCATCCTTCCTTCATCTATCCTTCCTTCCTTCCTTCGCTCCTTCCAATCATCCATCCTTTCTTCCCTCCATCCTTCCTTTCTTTTCTCTCCATCCATCCATCCGTCTGTCCATCCTTCCTTCCTTCCACCCATCCATGCATTGTTCCGTCCATCCATCCATCCATCCATCCATCCTTCCTTCCATCCATCCATCCAACCATCCATCATTTTGTCCATCCTTAATTTCTTTCGTTCCATCCATCGTTCCGTCCATTCTTCCTTCCATTTATCCATCCATGATCCATGCATTGTTCTGTCCTTCCTTCCTTCATCCATCCTTCATTCCTTTTTTCCATCTTTCCATCCATCCATCCATCCATCCATCCATGCATCGTTCTGTCCATCCATCCATCCATCCATCCATCCTTCCTTCCTCCCTTCGATCCTTCCATCCATCCATCCATCCTACTTTCATTCCCTCCATTCATCCATCCTTCCTTCATTCCATCCATCCATGCATCTTTCCTTCCTTCCTTCCTTCCTTCCATCCATCTATCTTTCCTTCCTCCCTTTCTTCCTTCCTTCCATTCATGCATCGTTCAAGTCCATCCCTCCATCCATCATTCCTTCCTTCCTTCCGTCCACCCACCCATCATCATTCCTTCCTTCCTTTTATCCTTCCATCTATCCATCGTTCCTTCCTTCCAACCATCCATCGTTCCGTCCATCCATCCATCATCCTACTTTCCTTCCCTCCTTCCATCCATCCATCCATCCATCATTCCGTCCATCTATCTTTCCTTCTTTCCTTCCATCCATCTTTCCTTCCTCCCTTTCTTCCATCCACACATTGATCAGTCCATCCATCCATGCATCCTTCCATCCATCGTTCCTTCCTTCCATCCACCCATCTATCATTCCTCCATCCATCGTTCATTCCTTCTAATCCATCCATCCATCCATCCATGCATCATTCCATCTGTCTATCTATCTATCGTTCTATCTATCTATCGTTCTATCGTTCTGTCTCTCAGAAGTATCTGTCTCTTTTACAGTTATATAAATGCTTTGGCATTTTTCCGCACCATGGCACGGAAAAAAAAGTTCAAAGGTTTTTAAATTATAAATAAAGGTTCTACTATGGCATCAGACTATAAGACGTTTTAAAAATAGTATAAAATAGTTTGATTTATTTACTAGTCTGAGCTAAAGCTGAAACGGGCTGCTAGCATCACCACACAGAATTGCAAAATAATAACTGTTTTCAAACAGGTTTTAGTGAACACACAGCCACTGACTTGACAAACAGATAGTTGCATCCCATCCCAACTCATATTATTGGGTTGAGCCTCCGTTACTATGTCAGGCTGATCGGGATGTTCAAACAAACAGCCTACAAATATCTTAGTCATAGTCTCTACATATTAAGAAGGGATAGCAAAAAGTATTTTAACATTCAAAAAAGACACCCTTCAGCTTTAAACGACTTGTTTCAGAGGTTTTAGGCTCTCCAAATTGGTGAATCATTTATATAGCTGGGATATAAGAGAGTTTGAAGCATTAAACTTTATGTAAAGAGAAACTTGAAGTTAAATATAGTACCTCAAGAACATATACAAACGTATTATACCGGAGTGTGTGGAAAGGTGAACGCCCCGTTTGTCCCAGTTTGGTCAGCTCGCCTCTAGGCATTTCTGGCTGGGCTGGGGTGTACAGTAGGACTTCAGAAGACCGTGTATGACTCTTTCCACCCACTCGGTGACTCCTGCCCATGCACCCGGGCTGATTAATCTCCATTTCCACTGCAGTGCATGGAGGAGTGTAGAGGGGATATCACATGCTCTCACTTATTCCCTGCATTAATACAGTGGGCGTGGGTCACCTCGCTGAGGAGTCTGTAGACGCTTTCTTTATCGCTCTATTCTCAGCCCACGTTCTGAATCAGCTTTCAGGGCTACAAAGGTTCCTCTCTTCCAGCAACTTTTGTTTCTGCTGTATATTATAAATAGACCTCAAATATACCTCTCCATAGGATGAGAGATTTGACATGATTTGTACAGGTTTATTTGCTCCGTGACTCCTCTGGTCCTGCATGTCACTCGGTTGATTTAGCTGCTCTTGAATGGCCTCTGAGACTTAGCCATTTTTCTTTCAGGGATTTCAGAGGTTTTTAGCTGGACCTCGGGGAGGATGTATGTTTTGTGTCATTTATTTTCCATATTGGCTGTAGGAATTTTGAATGTCTATGTACTAGCAATGATATTACTGACTTGTATGTCAGCAAATGTCTCATTCTGTGGTTAAGTAGGTACTTTTGACTTTGTAGTTGATTCTCAAATAGAGCGATTGGATCAAATTATGTCTTTGTGGGTTGCACGACAAGAAAAGCACAATCTGTCAGCCTGTAATATGCACATATGTTCAACGCTGCTAGTTGTTAACACAAAGTATTTATATATTTTTATATTATTTTCAAATCTAGCACATTATAGTGTGCTGAAAGTCAAGTTGCAAGAAATAACTGCCATCCTTCTAATTCACTGAAAAAATAGAAAGGAAAAAAGCATTTATTTAAGCAGCTACACTTAACTGATCAAACATATTAGCAGTTTTTTAATCAGTTTTATTGGCTAAAGTGAATAAACAAAGGAGTAATATGGATAATAATCTCTATTATATTATATTATATTATATTATATTATATTATATTATATTATATTATATATATTTAGTGCGCTTATTTGCATTTTATAATATGGTTGCATTTAAATAAATCTTTAAATAAATAATTAAATATTATTATAATATTATTATAATATTTAACTCAAATGAAAAACATTTCAAATTCACATCAAAATGTGATCATGTAAAATTTACTTTTTACAACCATATATATATAATTTATGTTAAGGATTATATTATAATTTATATAATTATGATATATAAAATGCTAAATAAAATAAAAATACATTTCTAATCTTAAAAAAAAATGTGCAATATTAAAATTTGCATTGAAAACATACTTTAAAAATAACTTAAAAATATATGAGAAAATTGAGGGAACTAAAATGTCTCAAATATATTTCTGTAAATATACAGTAGTCAACATTTGAAGTGGATCAAAATCTTTCCTCAAAGTTGTCCTAAAACCAAAAAAATACCCGTTCTTGTCTTAGGACAACTTTGATGAATTTCAAATGTTGACTACTGTATATTGTATTATAACTCTAAAGTAGCAATACATTTTTAGGCATTACATTTTGTATATGTTTTACCAACAACAACCATTTACAGTCTTTACGATCCACTGTTGCAAACGGGCCTACATTTTTTTATTATTATTAATTCTTGAACTAAATTTTGAATGCATTTATTTTATTTTATTTTACTGACTTTAACTAAATTACATAGGTTTGTGCACAAAAACAAACAAACAAAAACAAAAAACAGATAATTATTATTAACTAAAACAAAAAAATTCAAATTCAGATCAAATGTGATCATGTAAAATGTGATTTCTGTATATACTGTATTCTATAGCTTCTGGTGCTATAAATATAATATATTCCCATAACAATATTTAATACTAAACTGAATTTGTTGTATTTGCATTTCTCTCATATAATAGCCTACATTTCATAATCATAATAACTGCTTATTATCCAGTGTAGCTTCTACTTTCCCTTTGTTTCTTACACACTCTCTCATTCTCCTTATATTCTTATTACTCTCTCTGCTTCTTCTTCCAGTGGCAAACTACTGGTGCTGGAGGTTTTGACATAATCAGCACAATAAAATCTGCCTTGTTAAAGATGATGAAATAGAGTTTTCAGCCCAGATAGATAGTACTGATTTCTTCAAAAGCCATGCCGCATGGCACTGCAGCACGATATGCGTGAACCGAAATCCAGTGAAGTTACATAACAGCATCCTACAGTACGGTAGATCATTCTCCCCCATGTAACTAAATACCCTTAGTGTTGCTACACTCTACTCCTCTCTGTTTTTCTTTATTGGATTTATGTGGGTTTTATGTTCTCAATATGCAAATTGCAGGGCTCAAAACAAAACTTTGTTTATACGAACAGTCCAACCGGCCGGATATGACAACATTGGCGTACATATATATATATGAAACTATAAAATAAAATAAAGTAAATAGTCAAAGATAATTACGCAATTAGACATTAGGCATTATGCAAGCAAGGCAGCAAGCATCAGAGCAAATGAAGCAATGAGTAACTGAAGCCATTTTAAGATGATTTTAGTCAAAACAGGTGAAAAATCATAAAAACAACCACTAGTAATGTGATTTAATGAGTTATCACTTTTGACCAATAGGTTGCACTGTTCTCAAATCGATGTGGTGTGTTCAGTGTGAGGTGACAACGGCACACACAGAGTTTGGTGTCAATATGTCAAAACTTTGCACAGATACAGCCTCAGAGACATTTTGGCATCACTTATTACAAAAAGTTAATGCAATTAAAGGAAATTTTGTTATGAATGTTTAATGACTGGTTTATTACTTCTGACCAACAGGTGGCGCTATTACCAAATTGATGTGGCGTGGTCAGTGTAAGGTGTAAATATGTCAAAGCTTTGCAGAGAAACAGCCTCAGATGCAGTTTGGTATCTGTCCAGCAAATTCACTGAAAAGTATGTTTTCAACATAAATCAAAATGGTGGACAGGAAGTTCCTCCAATTATGGCATAATTGATATTGATGTTCTTAGCATTATCCAAGGAATATATCAAGACCAGTTTCATTACAATAGGCTAATTTAAACAAAAGTTAATGGCATTTTTCAAAACTTCATTATAACTTTTGATCACAAGGTGGCGCTGTCTCCAAAATTTGAGTACTATCAGGGCATGGTGCAGAAGACGCATATCGAGGTTTGTTATGATATGCCAATGCATTCGTAAAATATAGCCTATATATCATTACAATAGGCTAATTTAAACAAAAGTTATTATAATTTTTCAAAACTTCATAACTTTTGACCACAAGGTGGCAGTGCCGAGCTTCGAAATGATACGCTAATGTGTTCATAAAATATAGCATTTTATAACAAAATTTAAAATGGCCGAGGCCCAAAATGGCTGACATGGGTAAATTGGGTATGGTTTGAATCGGCATGTTCCTCAATACGCAAAACATTTTGTTTGCTTTTCGTCAAATTCGTTCGTCCGTTATTCGAAATTGGTTTGACTAATCAACCTGAATTCCATAACTTTTTGCCAGCATCATCTCAAGATGATCTGAGCCAATTTGGGTGAAAATCAGACAAACAGTCGAGAACAAGTTTGAAAAAGTAAGTTTTGGAATTCAAGTTGATTAGTCAAAACAATTCCGAATAACACATGAACGAATTTGACGAAAAACAAGCAAAAATGGATTTGAGGCTATATCTCTGTAATGGTTTGGTGTATTGAGACCAAACTTGGTGTGTGTTATAACAAGCATGACCTGAGGCTACCTCTACAGTTTCAGTGCAGCACCACCTAGTGGTCAGGAGATATGAAAAATAGGCTAATTTAAACAAAAGTTATCATTTCTCAAAACTTCATAACTACTGACCACAAGGTGGCGCTGCCGAGCTTCGCAACAATACGCCAATGCGTTTATAAAATATAGCATTTTATAATAAAATTCAAAATGGCCGACACCCAAAATGGCTGACACGGGAAAATTGGGTATGGTTTGAATCGGCATGCTTCTCCAAACCATTCAGAAGTTGTAGGTAAAAATAGCCATTTTTTTTTTTATATCTCTTGGCCACTAGGTGGTGCTGCGCCAAAACTGTGGAAGTAGCCTCAGGTCATGCTTGCTATAACACACACCAAGTTTGGTTTTAATATGGCAATCTTTTGCAGAGATAGAGCCTCAAATCTATTTTTCTTGCTTTTCGTCAAATTCGTTCGTCCGTTATTCGAAATTGGTTTGACTAATCAACCTGAATTCCATAACTTTTTGCCAGCATCATCTCAAGATGATCTGAGCCAATTTGGGTGAAAATCAGACAAACAGTCGAGAACAAGTTTGAAAAAGTAAGTTTTGGAATCCAAGTTGATTAGTCAAAACAATTCCGAATAACACATGAACGAATTTGATGAAAAACAAGCAAAAATGGATTTGAGGCTATATCTCTGTAATGGTTTGGTGTATTGAGACCAAACTTGGTGTGTGTTATAACAAGCCTGACCTGAGGCTATCTCCACAGTTTCGGTACAGCGCCACCTAGTGGTCAGGAGATATAAAAAATGGCTCTTTTTACCTATAACTTTTGAATGGTTTGGCCAAAATCACAAAGCTGGTCTCTTTAGATTCGGAGGAGCATTCGAGTGGAACCATACCCAGTTTTCCCATGTCAGCCATTTTGAAGGTTGTTGTAAAACGCTATATTTTTCGAATGCATTGGCATATCGTTACAAAGCTTGGTATGTGTCTTCGGCACTATGCTGGCCAGCCTATTGTAATGAAACTGTCTTGATATATTCTTTGGATAATGCCTAGAACATCTATACCAATTATGCCATAATTTAATGAACTTCCTTCTTTTCCCTTCCTTCCACTCCTCCTAGACTGTTTTCACAAAATTTGACTCAGATCATCTTCAGAATGGTAAAAAGTTATGAGAAAGTAGGTTTTTCAAACTATTAAAAATACTGAAAAATGCATTACATTTTGGTGTTCATTCGACTCAGCACGAGCCAAGGATTCAGTGGAAAAAAGAATGTTCCATCTGAAGTATACGGTTCAAAGGTTATTAGCATAAACATGAGTAAAACTTTGGACAAGTGGTGGCGCTAGAGAGTTTGAGTTAGAGACTCCAAACTTGCTATGGTTAATGTCAAGACTGTCCTCTATCAGTGTGCCAAATTTCGCAACGTCTCCGCAAGCGGTTCTATAGGCTGCCATAGACTTCCAGAGCAGCAGAAGAAGAAGCTGCTTTTCTTCACAGAAACACCTTTATCTTTCATTATCTTACACTGTTTATTTATTTCATCCATATGACTAACTGCAAGACCGGAGTGATAAAATGGTTTTGCAACAACCCACGAAACTACTACTGGAGAAATGTGACTAAAATCTGAACCCTGACCATGTATATTTTCAAGCAGCCTGGCAAAGAAAGACACACCACACAATCAGTTACATGCAAAACAGATGCTTTTAACCAAAACGTCAATCCACATTTTATAAGAAAAGTCCTCCTAGAACAAACCAAGGGTTAAGTGTGGGATTCAAACTCAAAACCATTAGGTCATCAACCCAAATGTTTAACCACTATGCCACACCACCGCTATTTCTAGGTTAACAGTCAGCATTCCCTAAACACTGTAAAGCAGCCAAACACAATTTATGCACAAATAAAGTGCTCCAAACTGAAAGTGCCTGTGTGCTGTCTGATGTCTGACATCATGCAAAGAACGACTGACTGACACACACTCTTGGTGAGAAAAGACAGAAGAAACTTCAGAGACGTGTGACAGAAGCTGTCTGTGACAACCCTTCAGACATCAGTCAGTTGCTGCCTGCAACGACAGCTACTCACAACTCACAACAGCCCTAATGGGTTAAGAAATACTGCTAATGCATTGCTGCTGTATTACACACGTAACTTCAGCTCTTGTAGTTTGATAAAGCAGTGTGGTATGTCAAATACTTCAGAGATAAAGACATCTAGGGAGCTGACCACTGTCTGCGGTCTTCTTCACAGACCATACTGTCCATGTAAGCAGCAAAATTTAATCACAGACCACATTTTGTATAAATGTTGCACACTAAACACAGCAGGAGAGATGTTAAGAATTGACAATAATAAAATATAATAAAATAATAATAAAAAAAAGTAATAATAAAATAATATTTTAATAATGGTAGTGTATCACATGGAAATTAAGCAGTACTGTTTTCAAAATTCATAAAATAAAATAAAATGTTAATAATGTAGTGTATCATATTAATATTAATCAGCACTGTTTTTAAAATTGAAAATAAAACAAAATAAAATAAACTTTTAATAATGGTAGTGTATCACATGAATATTAAGCAGCGCTGTTCAAAATTGACAATAATAAAATAAAATAAAATAAAATAAAATTTTAATAATGGTAGTGTATCACATGGAAATTAAGCAGTACTGTTTTCAAAATTCATAAAATAAATTAAAATTAAATTTAAATAATGGCAGTGTATCACATGAATATTAAGCAGTACTGTTTTCAAAATTGAAAATAAAAATATAAAAATAAAATACAATTCTAATAATGGTAGTGTATCACATGAATATTAAGCAGCACTGTTTTCAAAACTGAAAATAAAATAAAAAAATAAGCACTGTTTTCAAAATTGATAATAAAATGAAGTATAAAATATTTGTAAAAAACTTTTAATAATGTTAGTGTATCACATGAATATTAAGCAGCACTGTTTTCAAAACTGAAAATAAAATAAAAAAATAAGCACTGTTTTCAAAATTGATAATAAAATGAAGTATAAAATATTTGTAAAAAACTTTTAATAATGGTAGTGTATCACATGAATATTAAGCAGCACTGTTTTCAAAATCGATAAAATAAAAATAATAAAATAAAAAGATTTTAAATAGTGGTAGTGTATCACATGAATATTAAGCAGCACTGTTTTCAAAACCGCTAATATTAAGAATGTATCTTGAGCATCATATTAAATAATTTTTGAAGGATCATGTGAAACTGATAACTGGAGTATTGAAGCTGAAAATTCTGCTTTGCCATTACATAAATATTGCATTATAAAATTTATCCAATATATAAAATAGTTTTTTTAATTAAAAGCCTAATAATTTAAAAACAGCACTCCATAGCCCATGACTGTCAATCATCTGTCAGCTAACATGACATTTTAAATAAACAGCATTTAAGATGACGGACAGAAGACTGAAGCTTTCTGATGTAAGAAATCATAGTCATACAGACTTGAAATAAATTACTTAATAAAAAAAAATATTCAGTAGCATAGTCCAATCACCACAATATGAAAGTAATGTAATCTGATATGTAATTCCGTGATAATTAGCTGATTACGTAACTCTGTTACATGTTTTCTGTTACTCCCCAAACTTGTGAAGGATATGTGATTCTGTCTCAAATTTTAATCAAAATTTGCTATCCCAAAAGGTATTTAAGGTCACAATCTGAGACAGCATTTGTACTGTGAACATGACTATGATGGCCAGAAAAACTATTTAGGTAAGCAACTTACCATGTTTTGAGTGTCATATCACATAATCTTATTATTTTAGCTCATTATATCTGAGTTTTTCAGCTACACTCGTGCCCTTAGGGTATTCGTGACTCGAATGAATTAAAATGGCCTTCGCTGTGACCACTGTCAGACATTTTAAAAGGGCATTTAAGTCACCACCCTTGGATTTCATTGCATCTCCTTCAGGCCAAATAGCTGCTCTCATGTCAGATTCAACATAACTCAACTATAATAAACAAACCTGCATCTGTCTGCTATTGACTGCCATGAAGTCAACAGCACTCCACAGCCCATGACTGTCAATCATCTGTCAGCTAACATGACATTCTGAATAGACAGTGTTCAAGACGACTGACAGCAGATTGAGGGTTTCTGATGTAAGGAATCACATACAGACCTGAAATAAAGCTTTAAACATTTGTAAAAAAAGGGTTAGAGTTAGGTTAAAAAATAATAATAATAAAATAAAATAATTGATCAAATTAATACTAATTCATTAACAATGCTCAGAATTCTGCTTATAGTTACCTAATAATTTCATAATTATTTTTATTTAAAAAAATTATATAAAGATAATTCTGCATTTTCAGGCATTTCATTAGGCCAAAGACTTTTTAAAATTCTAGAAAAAAAAAAAACATTTGCATGAAAGTCCATTTTCGCCCCTAATATAAAATAAAAAGGTAACTGTGACTTTTTAACTCACAATTCTGACTTTTTTCACGCAATTGTGAGTTTACATTGCAACTTTTTTCTTAGAATTGTGAGAAATAAACTCACAATTGTGAGTTATAAAGTCAAAATTGCGAGATATAAACTTGCAATTGTAAGTTCTGATTTTTTTCTAAACATTGCGTGATATAAACTTGCAATTGTGAGTTATAGGTCAGAATTGCGAGATATAAACTCACAAATCAGACTTTTTTTTTTAGATATAAACTCGCAAATCTGTATTTGTTTTTGGATTGCATGATATAAACTTGGAAATCTTACTTTTTCTCAGAATTGAGAGATATAAACTGTAAACCAGACTTTTTTTCTGAAAATTTTAAGATATAATCCCACAATCTGATTTTTTTTTTTAAGAATTGCGTGATATAAACTCAGAAATCTGACTTTTTTTCTCAGAATTGAGATATAAACTCACAAATCTGAATTTTTTTCTCAGAATTGAGATATAAACTCACAAATCTGAATTTGTTTTTTGGATTGCATGATATAAACTTGCAAATCTCACTTTTTCTCAGAATTGAGAGATATAAACTCGCAATTACAAGTTATAAAGTCATAATGGCAAGATATAAACTTGCAAATCTGTATTTGTTTTTTGAATTGCATGATTTGAACTTGCAAATCTGACTTTTTCTCAGAATTAAGAGATATAAACTCGCAAATCTGATTTTTTGCTCAGAATTGACCGATATAAACTGGCAAATCAGGATTTTTCCTCAGAATTGAGAGGTATAAAATCACAAATCTGATTTTTTGCTCATAATTGCGAGATACAAACTCGCAAATCAGAATTTTTTTCTCCGATTTGACAGATATAAACTCGAAAATCTGATTTTTTTTTCAGAATTGCGTGATATAAACTTGAAATTGCAAGTTACAAAGTCAGGATTGAGATATAAACTTGCAAATCTAATGTTTTTCACAGAATTGCATGATATAAACTCACAATTCTGACCTTTTTTCTCAGAACTGTATGATATAAACTCGCAATTGCAAGTTATAAAGTCAGAATTGCGTGAAAAAGTCAGAATTGCAAGATATAAACTCACAACTGTGAGATACAAACTTGCATTTGCAAGAAAAAAAAAATATTTCTCACATATTTCTCACAATTGTGAGTTTATATCACGCAATTCTGACTTTATAACTCACAATTTCAAGTTTATATTATGCAGTTCAGAGAAAAAAGGTCAGAACTGTGAACGATTCTGACTTTTTTTCTCAGAATTTTTCCCAGAACTTTTTTTTTTCTCGCAATTGTGACTTTGTAACTTGTAATTGTGAGTTTATCTTGCAATTCTGAGAAAAAAATTGTGCGATAAAAAGTAAAAACTTTTTTTTTTTTATTCAGTGGCTTCCATAGTTATGATATAAATCTCCTAGTGTGTGACTAAAAAGAAAAAGGTCAAATGGTTTACTGCAGTAACTTGCAAATTAACAAATCAAATTAGCACATTTTTGATTATGAGCTGATTTTAAAAAAGGATTTGAACCTGAAAAACAGTCATTACGCAGTCCTTCTTTGAACTGCATGCTGAGGATAGTCTTCACATTAAGAGAGTTTGGACATAAATACATGTTTTTCAGCATTTTCACTTCAAAGACTTCAAATAAAAATGAAAAATAGATCTTTGTGACAACTTTAAGCGTTCTGCTGGATGTTATTTAAAAATGAAAGGAAAAAGCCAAACAGCAAACATTAGGATCATCTTTTGAAATGCCATTCAATAATAAATTGGGCGGTTACCCTGTACAACTTCTCAAGTTCTCCCTCAAATCCAAGAGATAAAAGGTACTTGAAAACATAATTGGAATCCAGCAACAATCTAAAGTCCAACTAGGTTGTTTTTCAAACCATATGTTTTGAGTTGGAATGCAAAGACGGCATTTTCTCATTCTGCGCCCAGTGGTCATCAACTCCTTCCGTCTGGTTATTATTATTTTCGAACTTGGTTTTGTTCTTCAGTTACGACCACAGGTTCATCTTGGAACTTAATGGGGAAATGCAAGCCAAGTGTGAGTGAGTGTTTTTAAACTAAATCAGAACTACACACTGGGGAGCAGCCAACAGACTTCAACAGATAAACATGCTTAAGCATATGCAATCATTCTCTCATTTAAGAGCGGATTGATGGATATGCACGAGTGAAACGCAGAGCATCGGTTTTCTAGCTGTCTGAAGGGAACAATGCATGCATAAAACATCTCAGAAAATCTATCGGAGCTTATTTTGTGTGACAGTTCAAAAACTCTGATTTTGTTATCTCATTTTGTATATGAGCAAACTTTTGCATGCAGCCTCAGGCGAAAAATTAGAAGGTTTAAGCAAAAACTTGTGTAATGGTCTGTGAGTAATTGTTCTCAGGTTTGAGTAATTTGGTTAATAGTGGTAAAATGTAAATTACAGTTAAAAAAATACAGCTGTGGGAGGTAGTAGGATGGGAAATAATAGTGAAATGGAGATTGGGCACATGCTGTGTGGTCTTACTGTGCTGCTATCAATCTCCATATTTATAAAAATCGCTCCTGTCATTTCTGACACATGAGAACTCTGAGCATACAGAATTTGGCATGGTGTGGAATTGAGGATGTATGACTTTTCATCTTAGTAAGATTTCTGTATGCTTACATAATAACCCTCAGAAAAAAGAAGGAAAAAAAATCCCACCATCAAACTGGCAAAGATTATGCATGGGGGAGAGCTGATTTATTACATGCTAAGCAATGGGAATGAAATAACTATGTTCCCTGACCAATTTCTCATGTAAACGCCTGACCTTGAACAAACAACGATGCAATTTCTGCTCATTAAGGGCATCCAATTGTTTACTCCGGGAAAGAGAGAGCTCCTCAGAAACCCCGCTGTTTCACGACACAAGATAAAACACACTTCATTTTGGCACTGTGAGCTCCTCTCTTACTTTACACAGGAAAATGAAGGACAGCATTTATACAAATGCAATTCTCTTTCCTCTCCTGTCTGGCATAGTTCAGTAAATAGATGCTTGTTTTTATATATGTCTCTTAATCAGCAATTTAGCTCCCTTTGTTTTTAAGCAGATCTGCTGAGAACAGAATTCATGCACAAAGACAAAACAAGTACAGGTAATTTTCTTCATTCTTGATCAACATGCAGAACAAGATTAAAGACGATTGATGAAAATGAAACATAAATGTAACTACATTTAGTGCTTAATGAAATGATATGAAGGCATGTGAACACAATATTATAATCAATGTATCATTCAGACAATGCAAACTAAATGGAAACAAAGGCTGCATGTGATACCTTTCTTGATTAGCCATGCAAACCTCGAAGACATATTGCTAGGGTGTTATTGACAGGTTAAAAAAAAACATCCCTATGATATTCTTGTGAACAGATATTGCTTGAGATCTTTCTTTAATATCAATGGGATTTTATTGCCCAACAGGCCAAAATCATATCTCCGATCAATCAGAAAATGAATAGCACAATCCTCTTGGTTTCATTAATGAAAGCACATGTCCAGAGTACAGTACAGACAGGTTATAAGAGCTTGTTTAATAAGCTCATTTACATTAATATGTGGAGGAATTTCAAGTGTGATATCGATTTTAAGTTTAATAAATAAGAAGTTAATATTGAGGAACTTATATTATAAAAACAATATTGCCATATACTTTGTCCATTTCTGCTCCACCAATGAAAACACTGCCAAACGAATCCAAAGCAGAATGAATGAATCAGTGCTTTTGAACGAATCGTTTAGGTGAAGGACTGAATGATGCATTCAAAATGACGATCGCTTGTTTTGTTTCTGAATGAATCAGTGCTTTTAAATGAATCGTTAAAGTGAAGGATTGAATGATGCACTCATATGATCGCTTGTTTAGTTTCTGAATGAATAATTGCCTTTAAGTGAATCGTTTGACTGAGGATTGAATAACTCACTCATAAAGATGTTCACTTGTTTCATTTCTGATTGAATCGTTGCGTTTATGAAAATCGTTTGAGTGAAGAACTAAATGAATCACTCAAAATGATGGTCACTTGTTTTGTTTCTTAATGAATCAGTGTTTTTGAACAAATCTTTTGAGTGAAGAATTAAATGACTCACTTATAAAGATGGTCACTTGTTTAGTTTCTGAATGAATCATTGCCTTAAAGCTAATTGTTTGAGAATTTAACGACTCCCTCATAATGATGCTGACCTGTTTAATTTCTGAATGAATCAATGCTTTTGAACAAATCATTTGAGTGAAGGATTGAATGATGCACTCATAATGATGGTCTACTGTTTTGTTTCTGAATGAATCAGTGCTATTAAATGAATCATTTGAGTGAAGGATTAAATGATTCACTCATAAAGAGGGTCACCTGTTTCGTTTCTGAATAAATCATTGCCTTAAAGCAAATTGTTTGAGTGAAGGAGTGAACGATCCACTCATAAAGATAGTCACTTGTTTAGTTTCTAAATGAATCACTGCCTTTAACCGAATCGTTTGAGTAAAGAATTGAATGAGTCACTCATAAAGATGTTCATTTGTTTAGTATCTGAATGAATCAGTGCTTTTGAACTAATTGTTTGAGTAACAATTAATTGACTCACTCATAATGACAGTTACTTATTCTGTTTGTGAATGAATCAGTGGTTTTAAATGAATCTTTTGAGTGAGGGATTGAATGATGTACTCACAGATGGTTACTTGTTTTGTTTCTGAATGAATCAGTGTTTTTAAAACAAATCGTTTGAGTGAAGGATTGAATGATGCACTCATAAAGATGGTCGCTTGTTTCATTTCTGAATGAATCATTGCCTTTAAGCAAATCATTGGAATGAAGGACTGAATTACTCACCCATAAAGATGGTCACTGTTTCCGTTTCTGAATGAATTATTAAGCGAATCGTTTAAGTGAATGAGTTAATGACTCACTCATAAAGATGTTTACCCTAATTGTTTCGTTTCTGAATGAATCATTGCTTTTAAGCAAATTCTTTGAGTGAAGAATTGACTGACTCATTCATAATGACATTCACTTGTTTTGTTTCTGAATGAACCATTTGAGTGAAGGACTGAATTACTGACTTATAAAGAAGGTCTCTTGTTTTGTTTATAAATGAATCATTGCCTTTAAATAACTCACTTCTAGAGACGGCCACTTGTTTTGTCCCTGAATCTATCAGTGTTTTAAAAGTCACATTTAGTACACCTTTCTGGAGGTTTATTTTAGCTGTTGATGTCCCTAAGAATATATATTTGCGGTATAAGTGCCAAAACCAAATCTATATATTCTTACAGCTCGTCTCTTAGGAGCTCTGTCAAGAACAGGTCGATTTTGGCCTGTCTAATTAATATTCATGAGCCCCTCTTCTGATTGGCCTGTTGATTTTTGAGTAATCATTTTTTTTCCAAACACTGAGTGCAGTAAGCTACGTAACTGTTGCTTTAAGTAAAGCCCCTTTCACACTGCACGCTGATTCCGGAAAATTGCCGGAGAGTTGCCAGAGTGCTTTCTGTGTGAATGCAAACACGTGTGAATGCAAACACGTCCAGACACGCACAGATTTCGGAAAATCACTGCATGAATGAACCAAATTAAACAATTCCGGAACAAATCATGGGACACATTATCCGTGTGTTTTCCGGAATTGCTGTGTGAAAGAGGCTAAAGCTGACGTGCCACTGGTTTCTTATATTAATGTTGTTCGGAAGTCTGTACAATGATGTAGTTTCCTGACATCCATTGACTGAACAGCGTTTTCTCAACTTGTTTCCGTGTTGTTGTTGCTCAGCAATGGCATGGACTTGTTGTTGTCGTCTGTGGGTTTGGCAAAAGGAGGGTGGGATGGTGGTTGGTGCTCGGGGTGGTGACTAAAGGCGGTGACTGAGTAGTTCAGACATCACATTTTTACGGAAGTCACAGTGGCTTGTGAAAAGGCACAGCTACTTTATGCAGGCTGTGTGCATTTTACTGTGGATTTACTGTTTTGAAACTTAAATGGTAGTTACATAGCCCCTACACCTCAGTTATTATTGAAAAACCCAGGAAATTTCAGTTTTGACAATATGGGACCTTTAACAAAAACAAATTAGTTGATTGATTTGCTCACTCATAAAGACTATCACTTCTTTTGTTGCAGAATATATTAGTGTTTTGAATTAAATGTTTCAATCAATGTTTGTGAAAGAATTGCTAAAAATATAAAGGAAAGTAATCTGTTGCCAACTACACTGTAAAACATAAAAAACACAATTTGTTGAGTCAGCTTAAAATAAATTGTTACCATGCTGCCTTAAAATTTTAAGTTCAGTCAACTAAAATAAGTTTATTCAACTTGAAATGTTAAGTTGTACTACGTAACAACTTAGATATTTGTGTTTGCTAAACTTAACAGATGGGTAAGTAACCCAGCTGCCTTAAAATTTGAAAAGTTGATTCAACTCAAATATCTAAGTTGTCACTTAGTATAATTTAACATTTCAAGTTGAATTAACTTTTTTTTTGAGTTGACTGAACTTAAAATTTTAAGGCAGCCAGGTTACAAATTATTTTAAGTTGACTCAACAAATTGTTTTTTACAGTGTACTGGTGAAACATTGTAACCTCCCTTACAAATACATTTTTTCAAAATGTAGTAACCATATATATATATATTTTTTGGTAGATTTATATACCCACACTTTTACCACAGACACCATGGTTAACCTCTGGTTAGTGTAACAAAACCATGGTAAATTTTTGTAACGGCTGCAGAGAGAGTAATACATACACTGTAAAAAACAATTTGTTGAGTCAACTTTGTCAACACCTGGCTGCCTTAAAAAAATTAAGTTCAGTCAACTCAAAAAAGTTTATTCAACTTTAAATGTTAAATTATACTAAGTGACAACTTAGATATTTGAGTTGAATCAACTTAAAAATTTTAAGGCAGCTGGGTTACTTACCCATCTGTTAAGTTTATCAAACACAAATATTTAAGTTGATGCTTAGTACAACTTAACATTTCAATTTGACTAAACTTATTTTAGTTGACCACTTAAAATCTGAAGGCAGCAGGGTAACAAATTATTTTAAGCTGACTTAACAGATGTTTCAAAAGTGTTTTTTATTTTTTTACAGTGTAGAGCCTATAAAGAGCTTTCTATCCAAATAAAGATTCAAAAGGGTTTTGAATATGGAATCAATGACAATATCAAGTAATTTACAGTATTTCTGTTTACTACATCTTCTATAGAGTTTATAGAATGTTGTACACCACCAACCAGACTTGTCGTCCTTTTACATCCATGTACTATCTGCACCACTGTGTATGCAAATACTGGGTCACCTTGACTGTAATGACTGCAGCGCTCACTACAAATAAAGAGAGCCTGTGCAGTCGGGCGAGAAAACGAGGCACTGCCTCAGAAACACATAGGGTGATGTGAGAAAACACGGAACGCCGGCGATCTGGGAGCCACGCAACTCATGGGGGAATGAGGACGCTTTGTCAACACAGCAGTCCTCACACCCTACTCCTCTGTTAATTGGTTGCGCTGTTAGAGGCGTGAGCACTGGCGAAGAGAAAGCCAGAGACGACGTGTGCATTTCACACAGTTCTGCCTCCTCCTGTGTGTGACCTTTTGCCTCACAGCGGAGGGTGTGTTTCGTCGCCCGTACTTTTCTGGATATACAAGAAACGCCGCAAACATCCAAAATCCTGCACAGCTGCTGCAGACACCCTGTCTTTTATCTGTTTCCATACCCTGTGCCAAAAGTGAGTCATATCTCGGATGACAGTGCCAGAATGGCTCCCACTGAGAGAAATGGACCATTTTCACTTGTGGTTTTATTCTTCACACCGTTGAACTTAGGAAAGACTTGTGGCCTTTTCTTTGAAATAAACTGATATCTTTCTATTCTATACACTCGCACAAATACTCGCGCCACTATTATTCCTAAACATACAGTATGAAAGAGGAAACAGGGTATTTTAAGATGGAAACTGCTACTTGGGAGAAAGAAAAAACTAGCCATTGTAGCCACTACATCAGACAAACAACACCAGAACAAAACAATCTGGATCTGCAAATAGAGATGGAATTACAGCACCTCTCTTTCCCTCTCTGTCGATTTATCTTGTTTGCTTCCTCTTTTATCAGCATGTTTCAATGTTCCTAATTTATTAGTGTGCTGAGATTGTCCCATTCAGCTTCTGAGAACAAATTGCAGAGAATTCGATTTAGAGCTTCCAGAAAAGACCAGTTAGAGCCCCAACCAACCTGAAGACTCTCTATGGACAATAGTCAGCATAGAAGCCATGTTTCATTTTTCGTGAATGAAAATGAAGCTGCTTGGGACAGAGTCTGTTCTGTGGGTTATATACACTGTTTTGTATATTTCTTACAAATGTGACGTTATATTTCATAACTGTCACTTAATATCAAATTATTGTGACTAATTATTCTAATTGAAATTATTTTAATTATTATTACTCATATTATTACTTAATTATTATTACTAATTTTATGTGTGTTTTAATTTTTCAATTATATACTATTATAGTTTTATAGGTTTTTGGATTATAATTTTTGTTAATATTTAGAATTCTATTTTATTTTATATTTGTTAAAGTTTAAGTACTTTTGTTGTGTAATTACTATGGTGTAAAAATGTTTTAATTATTTATTTTTTAATTTATTATTATGGTTTTAGTTTTAGTTAACTATAATAACCCTGACGCAGTAGTCTAGTTTCTGTTTTGTCTTATAGTTTTTGGCAATATTTTGAAGTAAAGTAAGTACTACATGAAAATGTGGATATTTGAGTTGAGTAAACTAAAAAATTTTAAGGCAGCATGAACACTTACTTTTTTAAGCTTTTTTTTTTTTTTTTTTTTTTTTACAGTGAAGGCAATCAGTAGTCTAGTTTTTGTTTTGTATTATAGGTTTTGTTAATATTTTGAATTATATTTTATTTTAAATTATTTATTTATTTATTATATATTTAGTTCAAGTTTGTTTTAGTACTTTTATTGGGTAACTAGCTGAAATAAAATAGTTGTAAAAATATATGTTTTGAATTTTTTTGTTATTTGTTATTATTATTCAATTTTAGTTTGTTTTAGTTACCTATAATAATCCTGATACAAGGCAATCAGTAGTCTAGTTTTTTGTTTTATATTATAGTTTTTGTTAATATTTTGAATTATATTTTATTTTCTTTTACTTTATATTTTTTTATTTATATTTTTATATTTTATTTTTAGTTATATTTGTTACTAGCTAAAATAAAATTATTATTATTTTTTTTTAATTTATTGTTAATATTCTTTGTATATATAAACAATTTTAGCTTTAGGTAACCATAATAACCCTGATACAAGGTAACCAGTAGTCTAGTTTTTGTTTTGTATTATAGTTTTTGTAAAAAATCTGTATTATACTTTAATTTTTTTATTTCATATTTAGTGTAAGTTTTAGTATCTTTGTTGTGTAACTGGCTGAAATAAAATATTTTTTAAAGTATATTAAATGTGTTATTATTATTATTCAGTTTTATTATTATTATTTTAGTTTTAGTTAAATTTAATAATCCTGATATAAGGCAACCAATTGTCTTTTCTTTACACTCATGAATTTATTTAATTCTAATTTATATTTCAATTAAATAAAATAAATTAATAGTAGCAATAGTATTGGAAATGACCAACTTGAAATGTGATTTCTGTGTGAAAACAATGGCAGTTTTTTTTTCCACTACAAATTTTTATGAGTACAGGTACAGTAAATGAGAGCCTTAATGGGGGGAAAAAAACACAAAAAACAGAGCAATATTCTGTGACATTTTCAGCTGAAAATGATCTATACGCCTTGGTCCACAGAGACCTGTCAGATCAGCTTCAGTTCAACTCAGATTCTGCATGTCTCATAACACAAATTATCAGCGGAGAAACCAAGCAGTTCCTTCTCAGATCACAGAACTTACCCTCTAGATTCTGATTTAAAGGAAAGGGGAGAAAAAAAGGCTGCCAGAAAGAAAGAGTTTGAGGTTTAGCACAGTAGACTCATAAACATTCTTCTCAGGTCATGAGAACGGAACCAATCTCTAAGAAAGCCCTCTATGAAAACCCTGATCCCATAATACATGTTTAAAAGTGCTGATTTCATGAATGATGGATTAAACATTAAGGAAAATAATAGCATTAGACCTCAAAACAATCAAAGACTCCACCGAGAATCTATTGTAAGAGTTACAATAAATGTTTCATTTTAAATGCCTGTTCTCGGGTCAGAGAAAGATGTGGCTGCGTCTAATGAGCAGTTATGAGCTCCAGCACAATTCACGTTGGCTGCTATCCATCCTAAACAGGATTATCTAAGATTACAATTAGTGTGTCTCAAATCATAATCCATTCAAATAATAAGCAAATCTTATACCTTTTTTCCGGTGGATTTTGAAAGTGTGGACTACAACACCATTCAAAGTTTGGCATATTTATTTATCTATCATTTTTTTTTTATTTTACTACTTGTTATTCAACAAGACTGCATTATATTGATCTGAATGTACAATATCACAAAAAATTGTTTTAAATAAATGCAATTCTTTTGAACTTTCTACTCAACAAAGAACCATGAAAAATATATGTATATATAAAATGGTTTCCACAAAAACATTAAGCATCACAAATGATTTCAACATTAATAAAAAGAAATGTTTTAATAAATAACATTTTACAACATTAAAATAGAAAACAATTATTTTTAATAGCAATAATGGCAATTAGATGAGTAAAGTTTGTGAACGAACTTTAAAGTTTTCTCTGAAAGCCTTGTCTGTTGCTACCATGAATAGCCTAGCGTGATTTGCATGTTGTTATCATGTTTCTAGCATGTTTCTAACATGATTAGCATGTTGCGAACATGTTTTTAATATGATTAACATGTGAACTTGTTTTTACCATGAATAACATGTTGTTACTGTGTTTCTAACATGATTAGCATGTTGCTAACAATGTGGCTAGCATGATTATCCCTTTACTAGCATGTAGTTAGCATTATTAGCATGTTGTCTGAAAGTTTGAAGCAGTTGTAAAAGCTTAATCTTTGAAATTTTAGATAAATATGTTGCAGCATCTTGCTACCATGATTTAGTCGGTTGTTAACATGATTTATTGGCATGATTAACACGCTGCTAGCATGTTTATAGCATGATTAGCATGTTGTGAACATGTTTTTATAACATAATTAGTATTAAGATCCTGATAGTATGTTTCTAACATTGTTAACATGTTGTTAGCATGACTAGCATGTTGTTAACATAATGCTAGCAGGTTTCTAACAATATTGGCATGTGGGTTACATTTGGTTAGCATGGTTAACCTGTTACTAGAATGTTATCAGCATTGTTAGCTGGCATGTTTCTGCCATGTTTTTAGCATCATTAGCATGATGTTAGCATGTTGGTAGCATGTTATAACATGCTTAACATGTTGTTAACATGTTTCTAGCATTATTAGCATGTGGTTAACATGTTGTTAGTATGATTAGCCTGTTACTAGCATGTTTCTGACATGATTAGCCTGCTGCTAACATGTTATAGCATGATTAACATGTTGTTAACATTTCTAACATGATTAATGTGTTGTTAGGATGTTGATAGTATGTTTTTAACATTGCTAACATGTTGTTAACATGATGTGTTAACTTGAAGTTTCTAGCATTACTAGTGTGTAGTTAACATGATTAGCCTGTTATTAGCATGTTGTTAGTATGTTCAACATTTGGTTATCATGGTTCTGACATGTTTCTAACATGATTACCATGTTACTAGCATGTTGTTAGCATGATTAGCATGTTGGTTATATGTTGATAGTATGTTTCTAACATTGTTACCATGTTGTTAACATGCTGCTAGCATAAATAGCCTGTTACTAGCCAGTTGCTAGCATGATTTGCATGTTGTTATCATGATTAGCATGATGTTACCATGTTGCTAGCATTTTTATAGCATGGTTAGGATGTTGCGAACATGCTTTTAACATGATTAACATGTGAACTTGTTTTTAGCATGATTACCCTGGTGAAAAAAACAGCATATGCTGGTAGGTATGTTTTGATGCTGGGATGCTGGTTAGGTAGGTTTTGATGCTGGTTTAAGCTGGTCCTTTGCTGGTTTATGCTGGTCCTTAGCTGGTTTAAGCTGGTCTTTAGCTGGTTTAAGCTGGTCTTTAGCTGGTTTAAGCTGGTCCTTTGCTGGTTTAAGCTGGTCCTTTGCTGTTTTTTGCTGGTCATGTTGCTGGTCAAGGACCAGCATGAACCAGCATCAAAACCTACCTAACCAGCATCCCAGCATCAAAACATAACTACCAGCATATGCTGTTTTTTTCACCAGGGTATCATGTTGCTAACATTGTGGCTAGCATGTTTCTAACATTATTAGCATCTTGGTAACATGTTGCTAGCATGATTAGCATGTTGTTAACATTGTGGCTATCATGACTAGCCCTTTACTAGCATGTAGTTAGCATGATTTGCATGCTGCTAACATGTTTATAACATGATCGCCAATATTTTTTTTAACATGATTAGGCTTAACATGTTGCTAGCATGTTGTCAGAATGATTAACATGTTACCATGTTTCTAGCATGATTATCATGTTGCTAACATTGTGGCTAGCATGTTTCTAGCATTATTAGCATGTTGTTAACATGTTGCTAGCATGATTAGCCTAACATATTGTTAGCATTATTAGCATGTTGGTTGCTAAAAACAGTTAACCATCTAAAACCAGTTGAATACGTTAAAACCAGCTAAAAAAACAGCTAATTTAGCAAAAATAAATAAATAAATAAAATAAAAAACTAAAAAAAAAAAAAAAGCTAAAACTTAATAAGATTTCACAATATTACTGTTTTTACTGTATTGTTGATAAAAAAAAATGTGGCCTTGGTGAGCAAAAATCTTTCCAACCTCAAACTTTTTAATATTAGAGTATATGAAAAATATAAGATATAGCACATAAGAGGTTTTATTTTATTTTATTTAAAAAAAAAAAAGGTGTGCATGTAATGTTATTTTGCTTTTCAGCTCTCTTGCTAATTTATGTTTATTTTCAGTTGTTTTTGTGTTGTCTGGCAGGTTGAGGCATCCTTGGCTCTCTAGTGGGCACTGCAACACATTTCAGAATCAGGTTTGTGTGGAGGCTTAACTTTAAGAGACTTTTATGCTCTGAATTTGGCAGCGTTTGCATTGATAGACTGTAAAACAGTAAAGAGATGTGCAGCTTCAATATGTACAAAATCTAACTTCCTAAAAGCCTTTAGAGGCTCTTAAACTCTAATGAAAAACATAAAATGCCAACTTATCTCTGAAACACTCACAAACAAATGTCTTGCATCTTTCATGTGCAAATGCAAACCATGTTGTTTACGCGGCACACGGCCAAAACAATTAGACTGATGCCAGCATTCAAATAACGCTTCAACCAGTATTAATTAGTACACCAAATGCCGTCAAAACAAAACAGGAATTAATTGGATATTTTTTCTTCAGAAACTACAGAGTGCCCCAGATGAGTGGAACAAATAGAAAGGGAACAGTAGTTCCCTGTGCGCCGGAGCACAGGCATCCGCTGCCCTTTACATCATGGCTGCTCATGCAGAAACAACGAAAGAAAACAACAGCTGGGCTCACACCACGTTCCTCCCCGGATCGTTGTGTTTCCAAAACCGTATCACTATTAATAATGTTAAATGAACATTCATTCTGCATTGGATTAGTATGCACATCCAGTAATCATGTTAACTAGCGAGGGCATGAATAATGACGTTTGTATGGCTTCAATGAGAACGGACAGAATGATTCACCTGGTTGTTCTCCCTTAGCCCAGCCAGGACAGAGAGAAAAGACCCATATTAAGGGGATGCCGTTGTTGCAGTGGTTACATTGTCATTGAGAGGCCTGGGAGATTCATTACACAAAGGTATAGGTCATTTACATTGGAGAAACAAATTGTTTGTTACAGAGATAGCTCACCTCAAAAGGAAATTTCTATCATCATTTACAAAAAAAAGAAGATATTTTGAAAAATGTTGATAACCGGTAGCCACTGACTTACAGATGTGGATACTGAAAAATGACTGTTTTAACTGTGGGGAAGCGCACTTGGGCTTTCATTTCAGATGCTGTGTTTGTGACATTTAAGCCTCTTTCAATATCGTTAACCCCTACAGAGATATTGCTCTGGACCCAGAATGCCACTTCAGTAAGCTTTGTTTATATTGTTATGGATATAGAAAGACACCATTAAACAAAGACAGAGCACCAACCCAGGCAATGCTGTTGCTTACCTGATCACTGAGAATTCAAAATATCAAAAGGTCCATCTTGAGCCTCGTGGCTACACCAGTCAACTTGAATCAGCCTGTGTGGTGAATATCATCTCTGCACCTCAGAAACACAAAGCATAACACTGGAATGTTATACATTAGAGAATTGGGTACTTGTTAATGCAGGGATGCAGAAGTGATAATAAAAACAGTGATGATACAAAAGATTCTGTTACTGTTTTACTGTATTTTTGATTTTAAAAATGCAACCTACGTGAGGATAAGATACTACAGGACTCATAAGAACACATGGTGATGGATTAAAAATATGAGATGGGAGGAAAATGCAAAGGTTCTTGGGAGAATACAATACTTTTGTGAGAGAACGAAAATGTAATACTTGTGCGAGAGAATGGTAATATTTTGTGAGCGAACGCAAATTTTCACGGGGGAATGCAATACTTTTTGCAAGAGAACACAAATGTTTTGTGAGGGAATGCAAGGTTTCGCATAGGGATGCAATACTTTTTTGAGAGAACGTAACCGTTTCGTGAGCGAGCGCAAAGTTGTGTGGGGGGCATTTTCTGAAAAAGCTTTTTCGAGCAAAGTTTTTTGGGAGAATGTAGTAACTTTCAAAGAAAGTGGAAAGTTTGTCAGGGGAATGCAATATAAATATAAAATTATGAGAATGAAACATTTTGTGGTGGGGAATGTAAAACTAATATTTTGCGAGAAAACATTTTTATAAAGGAGTGCAATACTTTTGAAACAGAACACAAATGTTTTGTGAATTAACAAAAAGTTTCACTGGGGCATGCAATACTTTTGTGAGAGAACACAAATGTTTTTCAAGAGAATGCAAATGTTTTGCGAGCAAACGCAATGTTTCACATATGAACACAATACTGTTTCGACAGAATTTGTTGTGGGAATGCAATACGTTTGCGACGGGGGAATGCAACACTTTTTTCGAGACAATGCAAAACGTTGTTTTGTGGTAAAAAGTTTTGTGGGGGAATGCAGTAATTTTTGTAGCAAGTGCAAAGTTTGTTGGCGGAATGCAATACTTTCGCAAGAGAATGCTAATATTTTGCTAACAAAAATTTTCGTAGGGGAATGCAATACTTTTGCAAGAGATTGCAAATGTTTGTATGCAGTAATTTTCAGAGAAAGTGCAACATTTCACATGGAAAAGCAACATTTGTCAGAGAATGCAAATTTTTTGCAAGTGAATACAAATTTTTGTGGGGGAATACAATACTTTTTTGAGAGAATATAAATGTTTTGTGAGCAAACGCAAAGTTTTGTGTGGGAATGCAGTAATTTTCTGAGAGAGCACAAATGTTGGGGGAACGCAATACTTTGTGAAAGAACGAAAAATTTTGTGGTGGGGGAACGTAATACTTCTGTGAGAGAATGATAATATTTTGTGAGCAAATGCAAATTTTGCAAGGGAACGCAATACTTTTGTGAAAGAATGCAAATGTTTTGTGAGTGAACAAAGTTTTACAAAGGAATGCAATACTTTTTTGAGAGAATGCAAAACGTGAACACAGTTTTGTGAGGGAATGCAATACTTTTGTGAGAGAACAAAAAATTTTCAGTGGGGAGAGTGACAGTACTTTCGTGGGAGAATGCAAAAATTTTGCAAGCAAAGAAATTTTCACTGGGGAATACATGCAAAACTTTTGCAAGAGAATTAAAAATTTAGCAAGTGAACAAAGTTTTGTGTGGGAAGGCAGTAATTTTCTGAGACAGCACAAAGTTTGTTGGAGGAATGTAATATTTTTGCGATTTTCACGAAGCAATGCCATACCTATGCAAGAGAACGCAACTGAGAGAATGAAAAATTTTGCGGCGGGTGAATGCATAAATCATTTTTTAAGAAAACACAAATTTTTGCAGGGGAATGCAATACTTTTGCGAAAGAATGCAAATGTTTTGTGAGTGAAAGCAAAGTTTTGTGGGGAAACGCAGTAATTTTCTAAGAAAGTGCAAAGTTTGTTGGGAGAATGCAATACTTTGTGAGAGAATGAAAAATATTGTGGAGGGAAATGTAATACTTTTGCAAGAGAATGCTAATATTTTGCGAGCAAATGCAATGTATCACATATGAATGCAATACGTTTTCAAGCGATTGTAAATGATTTGTGAGCGAACGCAAGTTTCACTGGGGCATGCAAGTCTTTTGCCAGAGAACGCAAATGTTTTGCAGGCAAATGCAAACGCAATACTTTTTCGAGAGAATGTAAATGTTTTCTGAGAGTTTTGTGGGGTGGGGAGGGGAATGCAGTGATTTTCTGAGAGAGTGCAAAGTTTCTATTTGCGAGAGCACACCAAATTCGCTCACAAAACATTTGTGTTTGCTCACAAAAGTACTGCATTTAGCCTGTGAAACTTTAAATTCTCCCTCTAAAACAGTAGTGTTCTCACACAAAAGCACTGAAATTAGTTTTCTCTCTACTTCATTTCAGTTCTGCAAGCAGACACAAAATGTCTCGAGGGAAAAAAATTGAAATATTTTTTCCCCTACCCTCTCATTTTATTTTCCATCATGTCCCCTTAAGAAACTTCCTTCAAAAACTCAAAAAACAAAAAAACAAAAAAAACCCCCAGAACTGACCCCAAATTTTTTGAATGGTACTGTGTGTGTTTACAGAGCCAAAAAATTCACTTACTTTATGCTTTTATGCTAATACATTTTAAACCAAACCTACGAACCTGAAGCAAACTCTACAACACAGCTTCCATATTCATGAAGCTGTTTTCTTCATTTAAATCAATATTATTGAATATGTGCTATAGGTGTATTTAACATTCTCCCGCAGTTCTGTGTGTTTTCGCTGATGATCCTGGCCTGTTCAGGCACATCCATCCACTCATCCATCTGTTCTCCATCCCTTGGTTGGCTTGATGATGTTTATTTGCTGAAAAACTGGTAAATCCATTCAAATCCTGACTGGATTATGCCTCTCCTCGGAAGCTGCAGGGATCTGTGAAAGGGAAATGATAAAGCTGAGGTTATTACAGTGGGTGTGATAATCATCATTTGGACTCTGGATCCCTGAGGCCCCTCCGAATCATTAAAGTGGTCTTAGCTCACTGCTCTGACATGCTACGACACACTCAGTTTGTTTACTGCTCACACCCGCACTTTATTTATAGTCACACACAGGAAACACACTCAGAACCTGTCAGAGCTCCTCCGGGCATTGTCTTTCTACTCTGTTATAGGTCCATAAACATAAATGTTAGTTGCTATTTTTTTTAAATTGGTCACCATTATTGTATTAGCACAGAAGGATGATGTGTCTCTGGTTTCATTTCCTTCTCTATCACCAGCAAATTAGTGGCGGTTTAAACAATATTCCCTGTGATGGGAACAACGCAGAAATCAATCTTCTTTTAAACAGTTAAACTGGCACTATTGCAGATGTTTGTTCGTTTTTTTGCCCACATATTTCAATATCAGTAACTTTTGCATTGGAAAACCAGGACCTTAGAGAAGCAAGTAACATAAGGAGGTACAACAATAATGAATGTGGTCAGCAAGCCTGCATTTCGCTTCTGGGACTACAACAGCTCAATGGAAACAACCAAACACAAATATTTCAGTGAAATGTAAACCTAAAATCAATTATGAATATCCTACTAAACCTATTTTAGACACTTTTGCAGTCCAAATATACTCTTAAAAATAAAGTTTTCAAAGTGGGTGTCTATCTATCTATCTATCTATCTATCTATCTATCTATCTATCTATCTATCTATCTATCTATCTATCTATCTATCTATCTATCTATCTATCTATCTGTTTGTTTGTTTGGTTGTTCCTGTTTTTTTTTTTCTTTTACCTGTTTGTTAATTTTTCCTTTGGTCCATCTGTGCTAAAATGGAAAATGCTTTTTAATAATTATTCATTATTAAATAACAAATATATAGTCATTTTGTAAGACTTTTAAATTCACTTTTTAATTCAACAGACCTTTTATTTTTTATTTAATAATTTAACTCACTTTAATAATACTAAATTTGAAAAATACAAGGTAATAAAATAACCGCAATTTTATTGAGTAATAAAATTAGACAGAACATATATTAATATTAAATATAAAAATATTATCTTTATTTAGTTCTATGCAACAGAATCATATTCAACAGATTTTTTTCCTTGACGTTTTTCCTCTTTCGGCCCAAAAAAAAAAAAAAAAAAAATAAATAAATAAATAAATAAATATATATATATATATATATATATATATATATATATACACACACATATATATATGAAAATACCATTTTCTGCTAATAAATTTCAGTGGCCGAAATTTTGGTGCATCCCTAATATATATATATATATATATATATATATATATTAGTTTGTTTTCTCTTTCTTGTTTTCTTCCTTTAATTCATTGCATTCATTAATTTATTATTAGTTTATTTCAGTTTCTTTATCGTTCACTTTTTTACTTGTTTTATGGTTTTATTTGACTTTTATTTTCTCTTTTTTGTTTGCTTTCTCAATCGTCTTCTGTTGTCATTTTTTCTTTTTTCATTGTCTTTTGTTCTTTCTTTCATCTCTTTTATATGTGAGTTTTTATATATATAATTTATATATACAATATATACAATATACAATTTTATTTATGGCAAGACAAACAGTTCCAGACAAGTAGATCATGTAGCTTTGCTGCTTATTGGATATTGCTAACAACAAATTTGATTTGAGAGTAATGAACGGTCATATTATTTTCAGCAAAAGCTCGGCAAAGCTGTGAGAGCTGGTGAGGAGATGCCCAACTCTAAAACACCTCCACTGAGTCATGAACATCTCTCGTTCATCAATCTCGCCTTAAAGACCACATTTGTTTTCTTTTTTTCACGCTTTTGTTTTCTGCGCAGCGGTTAGGAAAACACATTTGGAATTTCGCTTCAGGGAAGAGCACAAATCTAATTCAAGAAGATAAAGCAACTCTCTTTTCTTCTTTTTCTATAATAGACTAGTCTACAAAGCCGCTTTGTGGTGTTAATGACAAATCATCCGGTAACAGCCAATACATAACACTTATTTGAAAACTCCATTCTTTATCATAAATGTGACTGTATAGCACAAGCATATACACATAAACGTGCAGCTGCCAAAGTTCTTACTTTTTGACCTTCCAGAGCAACTTTTTATGAAATTTACTCTAACGTTTGTAATCTTCATCATGTTGAACGTATAAAACATAGGGCAGAATTCTAACTGAAAATGAGGAAGATTTACAAGACTGTCCATGGCTTGTTGAGACGGCTGTAAAACTGACAATGTATCCATGTGGCTAAATCCGATGATACTTTTTTTACATGCAGCATCAAAAGTTGATGGGTGTGTGTGTGTGGAGCAGATCTCCAGAATGTTCTGCACAGATGGCTGTCCTGTTCAGTGTATTCCTACAGCTCATGCCTGTCAGACTCTGATCCTCCGCAAAGACACTAAACAGACCTTATTCCAGTCTTGTCCTCTCCGTGGGTCATTCTATAAAACGTTTTTTTTAAAGTGATACACACATTTTAAATTAAAGTATGCATTTGTAAGATTGTAAATATTCTATAATATACAGGAATATTATATTTTTTAACAAAAATTATTAAAATACATTTTATGAAAAAAAAAAACAACAACAACATGCATAAAAACCACTGTTCAAAAGTTTGGGATCAGTAAGATTTTTAATGTTTTTTTTTTTTTTTTTTTTTTAACTTAAATAAGTCTCTTATGCACATCAAAGTTCTATTTATTTCATCAAAATACAGAAAATAGTAATATTATGAAATATTATTGCAATTTAAAATAGTGGTTTTCTATTTAAATATACTTTAAAATATGTTTATTCCTGTGATGCAAAGCTGAATTTTCAGCATCATTACTTCAGGCTACAGTGACAAATGATCCTTTAGAAATCATTCTAATATGCTGATTTATTATAAATGTTAGGAACATTGTGCTGCTTAATATTTTTAAGGATTTAAGGATTCTTTGATGAATAAAACATTAAAAAGAACAGCATTTACAGCTGAAGTCAAAAGTTTACATACACCTTGCAGAAGCTGCAAAATGTTGATTATTTTACCAAAATATAAGGGGGATCATACAAAATGCATGTTATTTTTTATTTAGTACTGACCTGAATATGTTAAAATATAATTTGTTTCTATGATGCAAAGCTGAATTTTTAACATCATTACTCCAGTCTTCAGTGTCACATGATTCTTCAGAAATCATTCTATATGCTGATTTATTATCAGTTATTTTTTTGGAACCTGTAATACTTTTTTCAGGATTCATTGATGAATAAAAAGTTAAAAAGAACAGCATTCAGTCAAAACAGAAATCTTCTCTCCAACTTTTTATCAGTTTTAACACATCAGAAGGTTCAAATGCTCACTGATGCTTTAGAAGGAAACGATACATTAAGAGCCGGGGGTGAAAACTTTTTGAATTTGAAGATCAGGGTAAATTTACCTTATTTTGTCTACTGGGAAACATGCACGTATCTTCTGTAGCTTCTGAAGGGCAGTACTAAATGAAAAAATCTGATATTTAGGCAAAATAACCCTGGTGAAAAAAACAGCATATGCTAGTTAGGTATGTTTTGGTGCTGGTTTAAGCTGGTCCTTTGCTGGTTTATGCTGGTCATGTTGCTGGTCAAGGACCAGCATAAACCAGCAAAGGACCATCTTAAACCAGCACCAAAACATACCTAACCAGCATCCCAGCATCAAAACATGCCTACCAGCATATGCTGTTTTTTTCACCAGGGAAGAAAATGTACACAACTTTATTCTGTTCAAAAGTTTTCACACCTTTGCTCTTTAATGCATCGTTTTTCCTTCTAAACCATCATTGAACCTTCTGTAATAGTTGCATATGAGTCGCTCAGTTGTCCCCAGTTGAAAACATGGATCCGAAGATCATTCAGTCATTGTTGGAAAGGGTTCAAATACACAAAAATGCTGAAAAACCAAAGATTTTGTGGGACTTGAAGGATTTTTCTGTAGAACAGCAGGCAGTTTAACTGTTTAGGACAAACAAGGGACTCATGAACAACTATCACTAAACAAAAAAACACAGTTGTGAATCACTGAGGTAACAACACAGTATTAAGAATCAAGCGTATGTAAACTTTTGAACAGGGTCATTTTTATAAATTCAACTATAATTTTTTTTGTAGACGATATGTAAACGTCTTTTATGTAAAATATATTATTCAGGTCAGTACTGAATAAAAAGTATCTTGCATTTTGTATGATCCCTCTTATTTTGGTAAAATAATCACCATTTAGCAGATTCTGCAAAGTGTATGGAAACTTTTGACTTCAACTGCAGATGCTGTTTTTAATGTTTTATTCATCAAAGCATCCTTAAAAAATGATCACAGGTACCAAAAAAATATTAAGCACCATAACTGTTTCCAACATTAATAAATCAGCATATAAAAATGATTTCTGAAGGATCATGTGACACTGAAGACTGGAGTAATAATGATGAAAATTCAGCTTTGCATCACAGGAATAAATATATTTTAAAGTATAATTAAATAAAAAACTAATATTTTAAATTGCAAAAATATTTCACAATATTACAGTTTTTTTCTGTATTTGTAATCAGACAAACAGCCTTAACGAGAAGAAAATACTTTAAAACACACTAAAAATCGTAGCCTTTCGTATATCTTTTCTCAGGCTAAACTTAAAAACAAACTCAAAGTTAAATAAAGGCCCACTCAGAGCTATTTACGTTAAGTGTAACTGCAGCACAGGAAATCAGAAAGCAGTGGTTACGCAGCAATAAAACGATTCCAGTTAATTCATTTTGAAAAGCTGCCCTGAGAATAATGGATCTGGGTCTAATTGAATCTGATATGCACATGGCCTCGGAGATTTTCTGTTCGTGGTCTTCCTGGCAATGAGAGGAAAGCGGTAAAAAGACAACTGCTGGGCATTCTGTTGTTGACACGGACAATAAGCTTCTCTTAGCCAATTACAGATCAGCAGAAGCTGAAATGAGCCGAGCAGGAACATTTGCTGATAACCTGAAGCCCAGAGCATTTCGCTGTAATTTAGGATCATGACCATATATATGATTTTCTTTTTTCCAACGATCAGCATGCACTCACTCAGTAAATTTCATATTTGATTAGAAATAAATGGCAAGTAACACACTGAATAAAAAATTAAAAAGGCTAAGTAGAAATGCTGAAATAATCTAATATTCTTGGTTTTCTTGCGACTACAAAACAAGATCTTTAATTAACTATAATAACCCTGGACAATACATACAGTAAATGAACATCAGACTGAGTTTTACTATATAAAGTTCTCTGCTTTTTATTTTAACTTTCACTCAGGCGAGTTTTGAAGTAAAAGTATAATACGTTAGCTGTGCAATGTTCAAACGTAACCTTCATCAGTGGTTCTGACTCCATTTGTTCTGACAAGGACAAAGCGCTAACAGAGAGGAAGGTAAATAAACAGGCAATGGCGAGTGACAGGCAGATATTCAAATTGAGTTCTATGGGCCGGCCCACACTTTGACTACATCAGCACAACGTCTTGATTTAATTGCAGGGAGAATGCATACTGTCATAGTCGATGGCTAACATAATACAAAGCAAGAACAGTTTCATGCCTCAGGGACTTAGAATACATTAGCATTGCCATTAGACCCTAAGCATTGAAGCCATGCAGGCAAATACAATAAGGGACAAAAATAAACCAAAATTAATAGAGTATAATCCCTCTCTTTCCCGAGAGGCCGCCTCCATCAGCCACTGCGCACTTTACGAACAAACCATAGCCTTGCTTATTTGACTTACAGAATGGAACAGATTTTTAAGCAGTACCAAATGTTTTTAGTTATGCTATGACATCCATTAAAGCATGGAGGAAAACGCACTGCAACACCTGTGAAATGTGTCTCTAAAATTCTGCAGTTTGCCACTCTCTGTTTTAATACATAAAAATGAAACTGCAGATGCAGTTTGCAGATATGAAAATCAACATATTATTTCATAGTATAGCATCTGCCTTCACAGAAAAAAAATTAGACAATATGTGTGTGAATAAATGACGAGAGAGAATATAAATTTACACTATTAATGCTTTGGGAAAAATTAAGAAAACAAAAGTACATACAGCCTAGTGAGTATGAAGTAAAATAAATAAAAATTCTAAATGTAGCAGAACATATAATTAATTAATAGGTCTCTCTCGATATAGAGAAATTAAAACTAAACTAAACTAAACTAAAATAAAAGGAGAATTTAAATAATGAAAATATTCTCATCTTTTCAATAAAATAAAATAAAATAAAATAAAAAATCTATAGCAGAAATGACAATGAAAAGGCAACAAAATAAAATAAAATAAAATAAATCTATATATAGCAGAATTGACAGTAAAAAGGCAAAACAATATAAAATAAAATAAAAAGAAGGAGTTGCTCTCTGAAATAAATGGAAATCTTTTCTCATCTTTTCAATAATAAAAAAAAATAATAAAAATCTATATATTGCAGAACTGACAGTGAAAAGGCAATAATAAGATAAAATAAAATAAAATAAAATAAAATAAAAATAAAAATAAAAAGAGAGGTTACTCCCTGACATAATAGAAATATTCTATTATAATCTTTTCGATAAAATAAAATAAAATTTTAAAAAATTAAATTAAATTAAATAAAGAAATAAATCTATATATAGCAGATCTGACTGTGAAAAGGCAACAAAGAATAAAATAAAATAAATAAAATAAAAATCTATATATTGCAGAACTGACAGTGAAAAAGCAACAATAAGATAAAATAAAATAAAATAAAAAAATAAAACAAAATAAAAAGAGAGGTTACTCCCTGACATAATAGAAATATTCTATTATAATCTTTTTAATAAAATAAAATAAAACTATATATATATATATTATTGTTATGTATCTCTCTCTCTTGTTTTTGTATATAGAGTTTAAAAAAATAAAATAAAATAAAATGAAATAAAAAAAAAATTCTATCCTATTCAGCAAACATGAACAGCTTCTAATGCTATTCTATATGTAGATGATGCATCATGTGGCATCATATTATTTCCACTGTACTTGAGTAAAATCTTTAATTTCTAAGTGTCATTTTTCGGTTTCAGGCCTCGTAATGAGGAGGTTTTCCAGGCGCACCTGCGATGATGAATCACCTGCGATCCATTTTTAATTTTCCCTTTTCCGGCAAGCATTGAGAGGAAGAGGAAGAAAAATGATCACCCTCCCAAAAATCTCTGGATTACGGAATTCCTCTCGGCATATGGCACGCAAGATTTATAGCGACACGCGCTTTCCCTGGCTCACGCAGAGCAGTATCTCGGCACTGCATCATAGGGAGAGCATCTTCAAGCCCATTTGTCTTTTCTGTGGAAATCACATTCTCAAAATGGCCTTTGCAATATGAAGTAAAATGCCTCACATACTGGCCCAGAAACGCAACCGACCCGTTCCTGTTCCTGAGTTTGAGAACATGGCGAAATAATGCAGTAGGTCAGCCCACTTCCACATCATGTTCAATTTCCCAGGATCATGTTGCTTGAATGATGGGTACTGTTCTCCCTGACTTTCAGGGCTGTGAACGGTGGTGTGGAACGCATTTGTCTTTTCTTGGATCCATCACTGTGGTGGCATTGAGACCTTTAATGACCTTCTATCCTCTCAACATAAATAAACTCCCAGGTGAGAGAGCAGACGCATACAAACATGGGGCAGATGGTGACCTACTCAAAGATACTTGAAGATGTATCTTGGCGTAGGTCACCATCTGTATTTAGTGTATCTAAAGAGAAGGTGCTCAAGTGGCTGAAGCTCCGGTCCGGACAGAAGGGCTGATTTAAGACCGGTAAGGAACAAACTATGTTGCTCCAAAACCTGTGTGGGTTTCTTTCTTCAATGTAACAAAAAACAACAAATGTTGTGCGAATGTAAAAAAGTGAACGAGGGCTGTCCTGCTTTAAAATACCAACATAAAAGCATCATTAAAGGTATAGTTTACCCAAAAATGAAAATTCTGTCATTAATTACTCACCCTCATGTCGTTCCAAACCCATAAGACCTTCGTTCATCTTCACAACACAAATTTAGATATTTTTGATGAAATCGGAGAGCTTTCTAACCTTGAACAGACAGCAAAGTAACATAAACGCACGTCGAAGACGGACAGAAGAGAAGAAATTGTTAAATAAAGTCATTATTTTTGTTTTCTATGCACACAAAAAGTATTCTCTTAGTTTCATAACATTACAGTTGATGTCACATGGACTATTTTATTGATGTCTTTACTACCTTTCTGGGCCTTGAACATGGTAGTTGTGTTGATGTCTATGCAGGATCAAAAAGCTCTCGCATTTCATCAAAAATATCTTAATTTGTGTTCTGAAGATGAATGAAGGTCTTGCGGATTTGGAACAGCTTGAGGGTGAGTAATTAATGACAGAATTTTCATTTTTGGGTGAACTATTCCTATAAAGTAATTCTGAATCCATACAACAGCTTTAATCAAAATCAAATACAACTGAACTCTTCTTTATTACAAAACAGGGCAATAAACAAATCATTGTTTGAGTTTGGTCTTTTTAATGAAGCAGTTGATCCAGTTAAAAAAAAACATTCTGAATGATTCATTCTCAAGTTCATTCATTCTCAATTAATCAATAATCCAGCCACAGCAAATAACAGCCCAAACTGTAAAGAAATTATTAGTGGATAGTTTCAGTTTCAGTCTGTTCATCAAACAAACCAATCGAACAACATCAGAAGAGTTAGAATAATGCGTAAAAACATATTGAAAATTTTATGATTGTTTTATGGTCAATTTGCATCATTTTTATGCTGCTTTGTGACCCTTGACCTCATAACAAGTCATAAGTAGCATGGGCGTATTGTATGGGTCAAAATAATCCATTTTTCTTTTATGCCAAAAATCATTAGGATATTAAAGATCATGTTCCATGAAGATATTTTGTAAATTTACTACTGTAAATATATCAAAACTTAATTTTTGATTAGTAATATGCATTACTAAGAACTTCATTTTGAGAACTTTAAAGGCGATTTTCTCAATATTTAGATTTTTTTGCACCCTCAGATTACAGATATTCAAACAGTTGTATCTCGGCCAAATACTGACCTATCCTAAGAAAGTATACATCATATAAATCTCAATTTAAAAAAAATTTACCCTTATGACTGGTTTTGTGGTCCGGGATCACATTTACTAGGGCTATTTGATAACAAATTTTATGATTCAATTTGATTTGATTCTGACTAACAAGCTTGAAATTCAAATCGATTTTTGATTATTTTTGATATATATAAGGCACAGAACATGCCAAATTTTCTCAAGAAAAAAATATCTCATATAATTCTGTAAAATATACATGAGAGTCAGTTGGTACTACATTACTATAACATTGAAGGTTAAAATTAACTGATTTATATACAAACGCTAAATTTACACTCCAAGTATTTATAATAAGAAATTTACAATTACATAATTATATTTCTACTCCAATTAGTTTTTTGAAATATAAACATTCAAATGCTGACTGTCAGAAAAACCTGACAGTCTTTTAGTTAAATATACATTAAACACTGAAGAAAAGCTATGCATATATTTAGCAAAATGCTAAAATATATGCCTTTTTATGTACCTAATATGTACCTTTTTTACCCCTAACACCTTAAGGGTACGTAATACGACTCTAAGGTACTAATATGTACCTATTAGGGGTACAATTTTAAACCCATATGTTTCTGTGTGTACGTGACATTGTTTACAAGCCGTTATATTAACGTCTTTCCTCGGTTAAAACACAGATCAAGCGATTACATTTCAGTACGTTGTACTCTTTCTTTTAACATACCTTCGGATGGTTTATTCATGTTTTTCATGTTGTAACTGGTATTAAAGCAGAAGAGACGATCAGTTTGTGTGCCACTTCTCTACAGTGATCTGTCACTCCACATTAAACAGCACCAAAACTGCATTTATTGTTTGAATACTGCAATAAAATGGACAGAATTTGAACTGAGACTTTGTTTCATATCAAAAGTAACAAAGCACAAAGCTTATTCCGATTTACTGGATGGGATGTGCGCTGCAATGTTCATTCATCAACTGAAAACAGGCTAGACTAATTGATTCTTGGGATTTAAACATTTATATTGTTTCGTAAAAATGAAAATTGATTAAAAAAAAAAATTGATGTGTCATCGTATTGAAAAGATTGGTCAGTATGTTCTTCGAAAATTCACCTTCACTAAAAACATACTTTTTTCACTCAAACTGCTAGTAAACAAAAAAACAAACAAACATTAAATGTGAAATTTTGATAAGTTACAAAACTTTGTTTTATCATACGGAACGACACAAGAGCAAGTAAATGATGACAGATTTTTATATTTGGTGAATCAAAATAATGTACTTGGTGGAAATACATACAGTATACTGCAAGTTGCTTTGAATAAAAGTATGATAACTGAGTTATTAATTCACCATATGCATTTAATTAATGTATGCATGACCTGACAGTTTGTGACAAGCTTTGACAATCTGTCCGAAACATGACGTGTAAATATAAACAGCAAAGCCTAAAGAGCTGTGAAAACCAAATGTGCTACACTGTCATGACTGTTTTTACAACTGCTAATATGTTGTTGATAAATGAATGTGTTCGCATCCTCGCTGTCTTTCAGTTTGAAACTCAACTTGAATTCATCATCTGTGATGTGAACGCAGATACAGCCTTAAGCTCTCACCGTGGACCTGTCGAAACATCAGCATGCACTAAAGATGCGCTGTCTTATCAGCGCGCAAAGCGAACTCTCAGTCAGGCATGACTTCAGCTTACACAATGCACAATGGTATTCTGACAGCACCGTGTTGTACCTTCTTCTCCATTTGAAAACTGAAAGTGAAAGATACACAATCTCAAGGAGATTAAATAGAGAGCAACTGAGAACTATGTGCAAGTCAGCAGTTTCAGATGAGAGTTAGCGGAAGCTGGAGATTATGGTTTATGCATTTTTAAAAATGGATATTTTCTGAAACAAACACATTGATTTACTTCAGAAGGCCTTTATTAACCCCCCAGAGAAATGTGGACTACTTTTTATGATGGATGGATGCACTTTTTGGGCTTTGAAATCTCAACACCCATTCACTGCCATTATAAAGCGTGAAAGAACCAAGACATTTTTTATTTAACTCCAATTGCATTCGTCTGAAGAAGAAAGACATATGTGAGTAAATCAGGGGGCAATTTTCATTTATGGGTGAACTATCTCTTTGAAGTAAGTCATGATGTCCTGCTATTGTAGTGAATGCACCCAGCCGAATATTCATTAAAATCTTCTGTGGAACACAGAATGATTCTGTGAAATCATTCAACAACAACTATCATTACTGCGTGAATTATTCCTTAAATAGTTCTGAGAGTCAAAAGGATGCATGTGAGTATTTGTCCTGTCTGTATCTCCACTGAGGTTTTTTTGCAGAGTGGTGCTCCTAATGGCCCCCGGCACCTGCTCTTCAAAGGTGCGGCCCTGTTCCCCTTAAGAGCCCTCCCAGACGCACAAGAGCCACTCCAGGTGTGCATTAGAGTCACTCTCCATCAGTAACTGCATTGCGTAACCCTCTCCGCTCCACTATAAACACGTCAGGAGCCTCCCAGGATTCCTCAGCCTCCAAACAGGCGAGCAACAGGGACTCGTGGAGAGTTCTGTCAGAGAAATGAAGTTTGAGTTCAGCCCACAGTTGAAGTAGTGGCCTCACTGCCTCCACAGCGGGGGAGAAATGCTGTTGCGTTTTGAGAACAGGAGCGGGTCAGAACAGCCCACAACGTGCAGCATTTGAAAGCCAGAAAATCCCCCTTTCTGACTCAGGACTATCCGCAAAAACACACTCTGATGTCTGGATCAAAATAAGTGGGAGGATGTATGGAAGGCTTCAAACGGGACATGACTGTTTGAATCAACATACTTATGTAATTTCTTTCTTGGAGAAAGAAATTGATATTTTATAAATCGTTTCAGCAAACATCAAGTCATTTTGTAAAATAAACAGAAATTAAACACTCATTTAAAGGAAAATGTATAATTTGAGGCATAAGAACGTTTATTTTCCTCTTCCTTTCTCCATACATCCTTCAATCAATTATTCTTCTTTCCATATTTCCTTCTTATCATTCTTCTTCTATCCTTCCTCCATTTTTTTCCCCTTTTTTCTATTCATCCATCATCCTTCCATTCTTCCTCCATTATTTTCCTTCCTCCATTTTACATCCTTCTTTCCATTCTTACTCCTTTCTCCCTTCCATCATTTCCATCCTTTTCCCATTCTTTCTCCATATTTTCTTTCCTCCTATCCTCCCATCATCCATATTTTCTTCTTATTATTCTTTTTTCTTACTTGTTTCCTCATTCATTTTCTTTCTTCCTTTCCTTAGATCCTTCTATCCTTCCTTCCTTTACATTTTTCTTCCTTTCACCATTACTTCTATCCTCTGTTCCCATCTTTTCATCCATCCATCGTTCCTTCCATGTTTCCTTTTTTCATTCTTTCTTTCTCCATACATCCTTCCAATTCTTCTTCTTTCCATATTTACTTCTTATCATTCTTCTTCTATCCTTCATCCATTATTTTCTTCATCCATCAGCCATGCTTTCTTCCATTCCTTTCCTTCCATTTTTTACTCCCTTCATCCATTTAACCTTGTTTCTTCTTTTTCATGTTTCCTTCATCTTTCCATTCTTTCTCCATTTTTTCTTTCCTCCTGTTCTTTTCTCCATCTTTTCTTTCTTCCTCTTTCTTCCCTTTCCTTTTCTTTCCCTCCATCCATCCATCCATCCATCCATCCATATTTTCTTCTTTTCATTGCTTTTTATTCATCACTTATTTCCTTCCTTTGATTTTTCTTTCCTCCTTTCCTCAGATCCTTCCTTCCTTCTTACTTTTTTACATTCTTCTTCTTTCCATTATTTCTTCTATCCTCCATTCCCATCTTTTTATCCTTTCTTTCTTATTTCCTCCTCCTTTCCATTTTTCTACCTTGCTTCCATCCATCCACTCATCATCCATCTTTCTTTCCATTCTTCCTCCATTTTTTCCTCACGCCATAATTTTTTCCTCATTTCCTTCCATCCATATTTCCTCCTCCTTTCCTTTCCTTCTCCATTATTTTCATTTCTCCATCCTTCCTTACTCTTTCCTCCCTTTCCTTCTTTCCATTATCCATCTGTATTTTCTTCTTCTTTCCATTCCTTTTTCTTCCACACATATTTCCTTTCTTCTGTTTTCTTTCCATCTTTCCTCCTCTATATTCTTCTTCCTTCCATCATACCTTCTACCCTCTATTCATCTTTTCATTCATTCTTATTTCCATGTTTTCTCCTTCTTTCCATTCTTCCACCTTCTTTCCATCTATTTATCAATCCATCTTTTTCTTCCTCTTTTCCTTCCATCCATCCATGTTTATTCTCATCTTTCCTTCCTCATTTCCTTCATCCATCCATCCATCTTTTCTTCTACTTTTCATTCATTTTTCTTCCTCACTTATTTCCTTCCTTCATTTTTCTTGCTTCCTTTCTTTAGATCCTTCCATCCTTCCTTCATTCATTCTTCTTTATATCTTATTTCCATCATTCCTTCTATCCTCACACCCATATTTTCATCATTCTTCCTCCATTTTTTTCCCTCACTCCATTCTTTTCTTTCATTTCTTTCCATTCATCCATATTTCTTCCTCCTTTCCTTTTGTTCTCCCTTCTTTTTTCTTCATCTTTTCTCTCATTTCTTTCATCCATCCATCCTTCCTTGCTCTTTCCTCCCTTTCCTTCTTTTTTCCATCCATATTTTCATTTTTTTCATTCCTTTTTCTTCCACAATTATTTCCTTCCTTCATTTTTCTTATTTCTTCACATTCTTCTTCCTTCCATCATTCCTTCTATCCTCCATTCCTATCTTTTCATCCATCCTTCCTTCCATGTTTCCTCCTTTCCATTCTTCCACCTTCCTTCCATCCATCATCTATACATCCATATTTCGATTCTTACTCCATTTTTCCTCACTCCATTCTTTTCTTTCTTCTTTTCCTTCCGTCCATCCATATTTCCTTTTATCTTTCCTTACCTTCTCCATTCTTGACCTTTCTCCATCCTTCATTCCTAATGTCCTGCATCTGCCTATCCTTCCTTACTCTTTCCTTCCTTTCCTTCTTTTTACCCAACCATCCATCCATCCATCCATTCTCTATTATTTTTCCTTCCTCTATTCTTTTTTCTTTCTTTCTTTCCCTTCTTTCTAATGCATTTTTTCATCCATTCATCCTTTCTTTCTTTTTTGTCTGATTGCTTTCTCCTAAGTGGTTTTCTTCTTTCATTGCAAACACCAACACCTTTACAATTTGTTCTACTAATTGCTCAAGTCAATTTCAGCCTTTTTCTAACTTATCACCTTTTTTTCAATGCAAGAGATTAGCAGGAAAAGAATCCAATACTCTTCTATAATTGAGCATGTAATGGCTGCGGCTGTTTTGATAACTTAATGAAAGGGGCTTTGACTATATGCGGATGACTTCAGTCACTGCAACAGAACAATATCAATTACTGCACTGCAACTAATTACTGCAGCTCACGCTTGCTGCCTTTTCTTTGTCTCATTTCACATATAATTAAGATGAGGGAATTAACTGTGATAAATGTCCTTTCCTGGGAAATACGGAGAGTATTTAGAAAACTGTCCACCAGGGACAACCTACATGCACGCCTGCGTTTGGAAACAATTTGAAAAGGAATTAATACAAATACAGCACTATTGTTCAGAAATTTGTAATAATTATATGAAACTCCTTTCTTACTGATCAGTTCAGCTTTTAGTTTTATAAACTAAAGCTTGTGTTCAAGCTTTGGTTTCAAATGTTCAATGTAGGACAGAGAATTATGAGTAGAAGGCTGTGGCCAAATAAACCAGTTATAGGCTCCAGTCTGGGCAGCGTCTGGCACAGCTGGCACTGGGACGGCACCAAAGCACATTATCTACCATGCACAGAGCTCTGCAGACAACTTCAGATTAATGGCAGTACGGAAGCAACATCATATTAAAAGTGATGAAACATGGGTTGCAATGCATCAGCCACCTTACTGTGTTATTGTGGACTAACAAGACTGACAGATTTTAGCAACTTTAGCATAATCACTCAAATAGTCACTCAAAAACCAGTGTTGTCAAAGTTAAATAACTAAAACTTAAATATGTAAGATATTTAAAATCTAAGCAATATTGGACTAAAAGTACAACATTTTCTTTTTTTTTTTTTTAGATTTTAAAATAAAATAAAATAAAATAAACAACTCACAATAATTCAAAGTGAACAAACACTATAATAGTGTATAATCAGCACTAAAATACTGCACCCAATAAATGTTTAAAGTTCAGAGCTGGGAATGACCTATGAAATACCACCATTGTGTCCTGAAATAAAACTCTTAACCTCAAAATACTCTGTAATTTCAGTGTTTTTGCTCTTGTTAGTGTACTATGAGATTCTTTGTTTAAAACCATCTATTATCTAACCATTATCTCTGATCATTTCAAACAATCTAACATTTCCCCTGTGTAATTACAGCAGCAAAAAAAGTATTGGCAAAACATTTTATTGACATTGTGTGGTCTCACTAGTTCTCAACTCGCAACAAAAATAATTTACTTCAGTGCATATTCACATTCCTGCAAATAGCTTTGGAGAGAAACCCTCTGAGAATATAAATGCAAGCACGAATCTGTCTTCTGATCCCTGTTTGCCAGTCTGTTTCCTGTATTAGGGATCTTTTTCTAATGATTGATTTTCCTTGTAACTGTTTCTATCTCTCAGAGCTCGCTGTCGTTAGCGTATCTTAACCTCTGATGCACAAAGCTTGCTAACATATTTGCATATCTGCTCCATTAATTAATTTTCCTTCCTGTCAGTCTGCCGTTTGTGGTGGAAGAAGCTAAATTAATCAGGAGAACAATGACAGATTTCACGTTCATGTTGTCATGTGTGAAATTGCTTTTTCATGAGTTTATAAACACGTTCCTGTATCGCTGTTTCATGTCAGTCTTAGGGAGCGAATTCCTGCTGTTTCTTTTTTCTTACCCACAACGTGAAACATGAAGATGCTTTATGTTACTGTTTTGTTAGGCTGCCTTTTCACCTGGAGCCTTTAAGCTCCACCCCTCTACTGTATCTCCCATTGGCCCATTGGTTTGTAAAACCACGCCCCCGTACATAAACACACCCTATGATTAAAACAGCATACTATTATACTTAGGGGTGGGCGAAATACCAACAGACAATTAAACCATAGAAATCTGTCAACCAGCAGAGATTTTGGACTATCGGTCACGAAAACGTATCGTTTGCATGCGTTCACTTCCAGAACAAACATTTACAGATAATGTACTCACCCCGTTGTCATCCAAGATTTTTGTGTCTTTCTTACTTCAGTCCTAAAGAAATTGTGTTTTTTTTAGGAAAACATTTCAAGAATTATCTTCATACAGTGGACGTCTATGGTGCCCGCAAGTTTTAATGTCCAAAATGCAGTTTAATTGCAGCTTCAAAGAGCTCTAAATGATGCTGAGGAATAAGGGTCTTATCTAGCGAAACGATTGGTCATTTTCTAAATAATAATAATAAAAAATATATACTTTTTAACCTCAAATGCTCGTCTTGTCTAGCTCTGCGTGAACTCTGTGTATTCCGGTTCAATACAGTTAGGGTAGGTCGAAAAAGTCCCATCTTATTTTCTCATCCAACTTCAAAATCATCCTACATCGCTGCAGAAATACGACCCAGTGTTTACAAAGTGAGCGTGCAAAGAAGGTCAAACGCCCTTTACAAAAAAAGGTAAAACAGTGATGTAGGACGATTTTGAAGTCTGAAATGTGATTGGAGCTTTCGACCTACCCTAACTTTCTTGAACGGGACTGCACAGAGTACACATGCGCATATATATATATATATTATTTTTTTTTTTAGAAAATGACCAATCGTTATGCTAGATAACACCCTAATTTCCTGGCTGAAAATTTGAAGCTGCATTTAAACTGCATTTTGGAAGTTCTCAAGGGCACCATAGAAGTCCACTTATATGGAGATAATTCCTGAAATGTTTTCCTTAAAAAACATCATTTCTTTATGACTGAAGAAAGGAAGATATGAACATCTTGGACGATAAGGGGGGAGGACATTATCTGTACATTTTTGTTCTGGAAGTGAACTAATCCTTTAAGCATTGCCGTTTAAAAACAAGTGAGTTTTAACCATCAAAACGCAATCAGCAATGAAAGAAAACTCATTTCGCTATATGCGAGCACTGTCACATGAAGACGATGCTCATAGAGCGCGGGTTATTTTTGCTACTTTATAGGCCTTTAACGGTTAAATACAACACTTGTAAGTGTCAAAATGCCCGACTTTGCAAGCATCCTCATAAGCGTAGTAATGTAGGTCTTAAGTGAAAGCAAACAGCTTTTTGAGATGGCCACTGGACACATTTTCTTTCATTTTTTTTTATAGGAGATGTTTACTTCCAGAACAAAAATTTACATATACATTTATAATGTACTCACCCCTTGTGATCCAAGATCTTCATGTCTTTTGTTCTTTAGTTGTAAAGAAATTATGTTTTTTGAGAAAAACATTTCAGGATTTCTATTTCTTCATATGGTGGACTTCAATGGTGCCCCAGAGTTTGAATATCCAAAACGCATTTTAAATGCAGCTTCAAAGGGCTCTAAACAATCCCAGCCAAGGAAGAAGGGTCTTATCTAGTGAAACGATTGGTTATTTCTAAAAAATTTTTTTTTACAATTTATATACTTTTTAAACTCAAACACTCGTCCTGTCTAGGTCTGCCTGAACTCAGTTTTTTTACGGTTCAATACAGATAAGGTATGTAGAAAAACTCCCATATCATTTTCTCCCTCAACTTTAAAATCATCCTACATCACTGCAGAAGTACCGACCCAGTGTTTGCACAGCGAACATTTAAAAAAGATCAAACACCCTTTACAAAAAAAGGTAAAACAGCGATGTAGGATGATTTTGAAGTTGGAGAAAATAAGATTAAGGTTTTTGTACATACCCTAACTGTCTTGAACCAGAGAAAATAAGCATTTAAGGTTTAAAAAGTATACAAATTGTAATTAAAAAAAAATAAATAAACGATCGTTTTGCTAGATAAGACCCTTCTTCATTGGCTGGGATCGTTTAGAGCCCTTTGAAGCTGCATTTAAACTACATTTTGGAAGTTCAAACTCACGGGCACCATTGAAGTCCACATTATGGAGAAAAATCCTGAAATGTTTTCCTCAAGAAACATAATTTCTTTACAACTGAAGAAAGAAAGACATGAACACCTTGGATGACAAGGGGGTGAGTACATTATCAGTAATTTATTGTTCTGGAAGTGAACTTCTCCTTTAAAATAAAATAAAATAAAATAAAATAAACACTGACTTTTGGTTAAAAAAAAATAATAATAATGTTTCGTGCCTAAATTTTCTTACAGGGGTATTTTTTTTGGTTTTAATGTTAGCCAGATACTGCATATGCTGTATGTCCACACAAATTACACTTACAAATGCAGACGCGTGTGAATATATTTGTTTGTGCACGAGCATGTGTGCATGGAGTGTGAATTCTTGTCTACATATTTATATAGAGATAATTGCTTCAGCAAATATTCTGTAATGATTCTGGGACTGAGAATTTCAGCTTCAACAAATATGTGGGGAAATAAAAATTATCTACTCATTACTGTGTGTGTGAACGCAGTGCGTCTCTCCTGTGAATCAGTTATTCAGCTAAAGCTTGTTAAGGATTTTTTTTCTTGATATTCTCAGAAAATCAGAGCGGAGAGAAAGCGAAATATGAACAAATAAACCACGTTAACTGTGCCAAACCATGTCCCTGTATGCCTCTCGCAATCAGACCTGAACAAACACAGTGATTATTCAATGCTATTGAAATTTGACAGCCTTTCAAATTGGCCATAACAGCAACCAGAGCAGTGTGTGTGATTGTAGTGGAAGCAGCAGCCCAAAACAACTCGTCCTGATGATTTTCTCCCTTAGACTAATTCGATAGTGATGCCTCTTCAGATTTCAGGTGCTGGCGAACAATGATTATATGTTGTTAAACCTCAAATGAGGACAGGTTTTCATTATTCGCTATGCTCGGCTCTCTGTGGAAATGTCAATAAATATGATTAACTGAAGTCAAGGCAACAATTTCATCCTGATGTACAGTTGAAAATTATATTGTTTGCGTGGTTGTTTTTTCAAAATAGAGAAACGTTTATTTGATATGTGCTTTACAAATGAAAACTGGGGATGGACAAAAGGAATGCAGGAAATGAAGTTCTGCTAGAAATTGCAATGATTATCCTGTTTGTTTAGCCTTACTAACCACACCAACAATTTACAGTTTCTTTTAGAAGTTTTGCTTTAATCCATAGTCCTTTTCGGTTCATAACATAGAAAAACTCATGTTCTGGCAAGGTTCTCTCAAATTTAAAGGGATAGTTCACCCATAAATGAAAATTAATAATTACTCACCCTCATGTCGTTCCAAACCCTTAAGAGCTTCTTTCATCTTCAGGACACAAATTAAGATATTTTTGATAAAATCCGAGAGCTTTCTGACCCTGCATAGGTTTGGAACGATGAGGGTGAGTAATCAATGACAGAATTTTCATTTTTGGGTGAACTATCCCTTTAAGAACAAGCGTTTCGGGTACCATGGAATCAATGGGGACGGGGTTTGGAAGAATTTGAGGATGAGTAAATGATGAAATGATGAACTGTCCCTTTAAAGATTTTCGGATTCAGTCAGTTTTTTGGATTCATCTCTAAACCTTTTTTCCCCCTCACAGGACGTACTTATACACCCCTGCGCAAGATCAGGATAAATGGACCAGCTAAACTTCTTTTCGATTCATTGTGTTTGGTGGATAAATCTAAAAGGGCTTTAAGGCACAACACAGTATACGAGACTATAGCTTTGATTCCACAAACTGAATATCTCAGAAAAAGCTTCTGCAAACCTTACAAAAGCCTCTTATCTGGCCATTCTGATTCCTACCACCGCTTCTAGGCTTTCTGCATTTTTTCTGTAAGAAGAAACCACATTAAACATGTGTTTAATGGGTTTATTCTACGTCAAACACAGTAATCTGCTCCACCATTACAATGTAAGATCAGCTGTTAGAGGTCTTTTCAAATGTCAGACAAGAAAAACACCATTACAGAAGGCATTTAGGTAAAATATATTTTTGCAGTACAGCCTAAATTGCATATTTATTTTAATTGTTTTCTCTATTGTTTATTATTATTTATTGTAACATTTTGCATTCTTCTGAATATTTTCATTTGAAAAAAATAAATAAAATATTAAATGAAACAAAAAAAACTTTCTAAATGCTACTTTATATTTTTGTATAAATAAATAAATCTGTTTTTTAACATTACTATGCAGTCTTCTGTGTGATGGTAAATAATTGTAAAATAAAATAAAATATGAAATAAATAAAAACTTGCTAAATGCTGTTTTCATTTATATTTTTGTATTTAAATAAATAAATAAATAAATAAATAAATAAAAAGTAGGGAACAGTAAAGAACATAAACCATTTTTTTATATTGCTATGCAGTCTTCTGTAGGTTGGTAAACATTTTTAAATGAAATAAAATATGAAATAAAAGAAACAAAAAAAATTCTAAATGCTACTTTATATTTTTGTATAAATAAATAAATCTGTTTTTTTTTTTTTTAAGATTACTATGCAGTCTTCTGTGTGATGGTAAATAATTTTTAAATAAAATAAAATATGAAATAAATTTAAAAAAAAACTTTCTAAATGCTGTTTTAATTTATATTTTGGCATTTAAATAAATAAATAAATGAATACAAAGTAGGGAATAGTAAAGAAAATAAACCATTTTTTATAAAATAAAATACAATATGAAATAAATTAAAAACTTTTCTAAATGCCACTTTACTTTATATTTTTGTATAAATAATTAAATAAATCAACAAGTAGGGAATACTAAAGAAAATAAATCTTTTTTTTAAATATTGCTATGCAGTTTTCCATATGATGTAAACAATTTTAAAATATAAAATAAAAATATGAAATAAATTAAAAACCTTTCTAAATGCTGCTTTATTTTATTATTGTATAAATAATTAAATAAATAAGTAGGGAATAGTAAAGCAAATCAGTTTTTTTATTGCTATATAGTCTTCTGTGTGATGGTAAACTAATTTTAAATAAAACAAAATATGAAAAAATATAAAAAAAATCTAAATGTTATTTTATTTTATATTTTACAATTAACTAGTAAGTAAACTAATTTGAAATAAAATATGAAATAAATGGAAAAAACGTTCTAAATGCTATTTTATTTTATATTTTTGTATTAAATAAATAAAGAAAGAAAGAAAATAAACCTGCTATGCAGTCTTCCATATGATTAAACATATTTGAAATAAAATAAAATATGAAATATTTAATAAAATATATTTTTGTATTAGAAAGAAAGAAAGAAAGAAAGGAATAGTAATGAAGATAAACCTTTTTTTTTTTAAATATAGCTATGCAGTATTTTGGTAATACTCAAATATTGCAACATAAATACTGCAAAATATTGCAACATAAATTGAATAAGGTCAACAATAGTAAATTACAGAGCAACAGATGCTTAAAAACTACATGCATATTTTTATGAACTGGGGTAAATTGTATATTTTGCTTTCAGGTTTCATCTACAGTCCTGCACAATGTTTATATCTGGATGACATATAAATAGATAATATGCAGATCAACAAAGATTTCATATTCATCATGTTCCCCAAATGTTCGGCATTCTTTCAGCAGCTCTTGCTGTGAAAACAAAATATATTTTATATTAAATAAACATGTTCTGTATGTCCAGGGCAGACTGCCTTAGGAAGGGGTCAGATGGGATGGTAATAAAGCGTCTTGTCACTAGAAGCTATAGAGATACACAGTGTTTTAAATCAAAGTCCCTGTTTTACATTTATCTTCATTCTCAACACAACTGTAGTTTATTCCAGGAGTTACAGTGACCAGTTCACTGTCTACAGAGCGAAAGAGGCCTTTGGAACAGCACCGGGAGAGAAAAACCAATCTGGGGTCATTTTTAAATGTCTTGTTGAAGGTCAGATTTAGCAATTCCAATGGAGGAACAGGGGGGACGTCAGAACCCCTGTGATAAGGGCAAAGCCCAACCAGTGGAACCCTCTCTGATCACTGTCACCTTTTATTCTCGTGCTTCTTCTCTAACTGCCTGTCTGAGGGCCACGAAAATCGCCATTTTTTTTCCATCTTCCTTATTCTTAAAGGAACAGTTCACGCAAAAACAAAGATCTGATGAAAATGTACTCCCTCTCATGAAATCTACAGTAAAATGTTCATTAGTTGTTTCTTCATCAGAACAGATTTAGAGAAATTTAGCATTATTTCACTTGCTCACCATTAAATCCACTGCAGTGAATGGGTGCCGTCAGAATGAGAGTCCAAACAGCTGATAAAAACATCACAACAATCCACAACTCGACTCCTGTCTATCAATTAATGTCTTGTGAATTAAAAAGTCATGTGTTTGTAAGAAACAAATTTATTATTAAGACGTTTTAACTTCAAACCATTGCTTACAGCTAACATATCAGTCCACTAGTATCCATAATATTGCTTTCTCCAGTAAAAAAAAAATGTTGTCTAGTATGAATCAGGAAAGAAATGTGCAGATCAAGTACTATTTATAAGCAAAAACGGTCCAAAACAGTTCTAAACATATATGTGGTGGATTTTGATGTGAAAGGGCAATACGCTTTTTTTACTGGAGAAAGCTTTATTAGGGATTATGGACTTGTGTTTTACTCATATGTAAGTAATGGTTTACAGATTTTTATGCCTTGATTTTTCACTTTACAAGATGTTCATTGATGGACTGGATTCGTGTGGATTCCTTGTGGATTATTGTGATGCATTTATCAGCTGCTTGGACTCTCATTCTGATGGCACCCATTCACTGCAATGGATCCACTGGTGAGCAAGTGATGCAATGCTAAATTTCTCAAAATCTTTTCGGATGAAGAAACAAATTAATCTACATGGATTGGCCTGGTTTTCAGCCATTTTTTAATTTTAAATTTTCTCTTTTACATTTGTAAGTTTCTTATCATCTTAAACACTTCTATCCATAAACACATAAAACAGAATCAGAATCATATAATAACACAAATCAAATGCTGAATTAGCAAATAACTGGTCTGTCAATCTCCTTCTCACACACTTAAACACGTGCATTCAAACCCCCATAAATGCCATCCGCATGCACATTTTCTGTCCTCACGCACTTGATCCTCCACATTTGTTTCTCTCAGTAACCCTCATGCTCTCTATAACCCCTCTGGTGCCAACACTTCTTAGAAAAATGTTCAGCTGTGTGTTTTGACTATGAGAGGTGTTTTGCAGGAGCGGGTGTATTCCCGCATGGACCGTGGACCGGGCACCACGGGGCTCTGGGATGTTCCATTGACAACACAACCACACCAGGACGATCCTATAAAAAGAATGCTGTAATTCTTTAATTCCTCTGTTAGGCTGGGTGTCTGTATGGAAAACTCTGCCTGTCTTAAAGGTAACTTTGGTATACAATCCCTTTAGAATTATTAACTGAATAATTATTTTCATTCATGTCATGACTTAATCATTCCAGAAATTAGAACTACATTTCATACATTTTCATTATTCCTCACAGATTAGCTGAGAGGAGGTATTTAATCTGAATGAACTGAATGATGACCTTTTTTTTTTTTTTTTAAATTTACAACTAAAAGAACAAGCTTACCTAGATTTATTTCTCACATTGTTTATTTGAGAATTTTACAGAACAACCAATTTTGTGTCTTACATTAATAACATTTTTTCTTTATTTTTCTTTATATTTTTATATTTAAGTATTTTATTTCAATTTTTATTATTATATTATTAAATATATATATTTTTTAATAATTTATATAGTATAAGCTATTATTATTACTATTAATATTATTCATTAGAAATCATTTTAAAATTTTTATTCAGTACATTTCAGATTCTATATACTGCAGAATCTAAATAACACTGCAATACAGCGTAATAATAATAATTTAAAGGTATAGTTCACCCAAAAATGAAAATTACCTCCATGATTTATTCACCCTCAAGCCATCTTAGGTGTTTATGACTTTTTTCTTTCAGACGAATACAGTCTGAGTTATATTAAAAAATGTCCTGGCTCTTCCAAGCTTTATAATGGCAGTGAATGGCTGTTGAGATTTTGAAGCAAAAGAAAGCGCATTCATCTATCATAAAACGTGCTCCACACAGCTCCTGGGCATGAATAAATGCCTTCTGAAGTGAATCGATGCACTTGTATAAGAAAAATATCCATATTTAAAACTTTTGTAAAGAATTTGTAAAGAAAAAGGTCTAAGAAATTCAATATAAACCAAGAGGAGACTATGCCTAAGTTCTACATCATCCGCTGGAATGCCACTTTCCACTGGACTCTCTTTTGTAAACATTCGTACGTTAGTTAGAAGGAGTTAGAGGTTACGGTTTGTATGGTTTAAGTTTTAAATGTGGATATGTTTCTTAAACAAATGCATCGATGCACTTCAGAAGGCCTTTATTAACTCCCTGGAGCCGTGTGGAGTATTTTTATGATGGATGGATGCACTTTATTTGACTTCAAAATCTCAACACCCATTCACTGCCATTCTAAAGCTTGGAAGAGCCAGGACATTTTTTAAAATAACTCCAATTGTATTTATCTGAAAAAAGAAAGGATGGCTTGAGGGTGAGTAAATCATAGGGAAATTTTTGTTTTTGGGTGAACTATCCTTTTAAAAGGTTTTCCTGGGAATCAAACCCATAACACTGGCATCGCTAGTGCTGTAATCTACTAGAAACAGAAACACTTTTAGAAGGAAAAAGGAGCCCAAAGGGTGTGGTGTGTCAAAATAGGACAACATTCAACAGTCGCCACTCCCTTTGTCCATACGGCTATTTCTGAAGCGGCTTGCTTTGCCACTATTATTGAGAGCTAAAAACAACACGACGAGACACAGACTGACTGACGGCTCACAGTCTGACATCATGCAGTCAATTTGGGCCTACGCTCTGAAAACAGAACAGGTGATTCCCTTCTCCCACAATTCCATCTTAGTCAACCTGCTGTCAGCGCAGGCTTTCTGTTAAATCTCTCAAATAGATGCATAATCACAGGATAGAATAATCAGCCTCCAAACAACACATAAACATCCAACCAGCATCCAAAAATAACCTTCTGCCATACTGACCATATATATTTCTAATGGACAGAAATCTGTATTTGCATTAGTTTATTATTATTATTTTACTTTTTTGTCTCCCTACGTGGTACATGATGAAAAAAAAAAATCATTTTGGGTGAGGTTTTTTTTTGCAATTTTTTTAAATCTACAAATTAAAGCTTTCTCAAGACTGGAGGCCAGTCAGGCTAAAATCGTTTTAATTAGCGGACAAATTACAGAGGAGTGAATCGGGTCGTTTTCTTCCTCTTAGTCCCTGGAGCGGGGAATGCTGGTGCCTCTGATTAATTGAACGGATGAATGTAATTGCTGGGACAGCAGCGAATGGCTGTGGGTCACATGTATTAAACTGTCAGTGCAGACCTCTGTCCGCCCGCCCGCTGATCTACACGGTGACAAATGATACATGCACCCAATGATATGTGGGTGACGTGTGTATGGAAGACTGTGAGGGACAGAAAGAGACAGATCAATTAAACACACTGACTACGTGAATGCACTGTACAGAGCGCTTTACATGAGAATGGTGTTTGTAAAACCCATTTCCAAGTCCAGTTCACATAATTAAGTGGTGACATGGTGTTTAATGACAGATTCTATGAGCAATATCACAGTAGCCAAGGCCGCAGGCCAAGTACCGCAGGTAATCACAGCATGCTGATATACAGCCATATCTCATGGCTACGAGTGCGATACTGCATTTATACAACAGTTCGACCGCATGAGTGTGTAAATACATAAGAAATAACAACAAAGTGTTTTAAAAACCTTGTTTTGTGCAAACTACATCCTTCCGCCACGGATTAGAATTTCAGTTTGACAGTTTAACAGCTGAGCCCAAGCCTCTGTTATGAGTTTGAAAATGTTACTTTCGAACTAGTAACGAAGGAACGTTGAGTTGCTTCAGTGCAAACTTATTGTATTACTATAGTAAAAGCTCACTGTATTATGTGGAGTATTATGAGAGAGAGATGGACTGAGTGAGCGTGATTACCTGCATCTAATACAGCATTCCTTCTTCAGCTCAGTTTCATTTTCACAACAAAACATTAGTCTGAATGTCCGTTGAAGAAAGCGATATCTTTATCGTAGTATCCTTTCATCTTACAAAGGATGAAAAGTTGTTGAAAGTAAAAATAACTTCCTTGTTTATTTAGTCTCTTTCAATATAAAAGTTTTTACTGCTGACTCACACATCAAAATTCTTTTTGCTATCTAATGGTGGAATAATGTAACTAAAATCACCTGCACGAAAACACATACCCCGCTTCCTAATACTAAATGCTATTATTTAATACTACTATTTTTATATTAAACATTATTTACTGAATAATAAATATTTCATAAACAACAACAGCCATCATAAAAGTTGCTAGGCATTTCAGTCAAAAGTACAAAGGCAACTCTCCAATATACAGCATTAAATTTACATAACGTGAAGAGATTTTGCCCTCAGCCAAAACTACTTTTTAGACTTACCCAAAACAAATTACATCTCATGTTTAACCACTATAGAGACATCAGAGTCAATCTCGAAAAGATCTGGCTGAGGTAAGGCTGCTCTCGGCAGGTTCTTGAGCGCTGAACAACTGCTGACACCCCAGAGCTCACATCTCTGAAAAAACTGACGCAAATGTTCAAATAGACGTTATCTTAATTAACAATCCAGATATTTGAAGTCTAAACAAGTACATTCTCACCTAAAAACTCTTAAAACTACAGGAAAACAATATTACTTATAAAAATAATAGTGGATTTGGGTGTCCGCCATGATACTCACGGTGAGAAATACTGCAAACGGAGTGATACAAATGGTGAAACAGTTGGAGTTCTGTTATTGCTAGATTATTGCACTCCTCTTAGCCAATCAGATTCGAGGTCCAGAAAGAACTGCTGTATAATACATATATATCATATGTATTATATAGCAATTTAATTTAAGGAATTTTAAAACATGCATAATACTGCTGCAATAACATAAGTAACAAAAAAAACAGAACAAATGTGAGACAGAGAGAAAAGGAAGGAACATTGCATGAGTCATATTAAAACTAAATGAAGGGAATACTGTAGGTTCGCTCTGAGTTTTGAAAGTTACATCAATCGCCTGAAGTCTTTACAGCAGCCATCTTGGCAGAACTACACTAGACTCTTTACCTGGAGCTACAAATGTATAGTATTTGTGAAAACAGAACTTTTGCATACACTTACACAATTAAAGGATTGTGGTGTTTAAGGCTATTTTTATCCCTCACAATGAAAGCTGAGAGTCAGGGTTCATCTATGTACACTCAGCGTGTTTCAGGTTTGCAACCTGCAGTGACTGGAGAAACTCTCACAACTCTCTTAGATTACAAACCACTCTACACAGCACTCTCACACACAAGGTTAACCGGCCAAACTTCATTGCAATGGAAAAAATCTCCTTTGTACATTCCCTCATCTCTGTGTGAACTAGCATAAACAATAAAACAAACCAGCATGAATTATTCAGTGTATTAGAAACACAAATAAAGCATGAGCCAGATGTCCCGCTCTGATATACACAAACATAAAACACCCTTGAGCTGTTCACACCAGAAAACAGACGAGCAGAAAGGCAACAGGACCAGTAGGTGGGACGTCCTGATGTCTGAGAAAAAAAATTACACCCTAGATTGACATGTTACTGACTGCCCTCTACATATTGAGGCCAGAAATATATATACTCACATGCAAATAGTTTATTTATTTTGTAGGCAAGCAGAGGTGAACAAAGTGTGCAGTAAGTCCAGAACCAAGAGATTTAAGACTAACCTAGTAGCAGTCGAGAGGCTGATGATTTCTGTCACCACAGCTACTGAACTCCTTGCTTTTAAAAGCAGCAAATCCCTAAGACGGGTGCTTCAAACACTATACAAACCGAGCCAGAGAAGTTTCTCATCAACATGCTGATGATTATGTTTGTTTTCAGTGTCCCAGAATTACTGTTGACATTCTGCAACTTAATCAACAGAGGACCAGCTGAGTTTGTTTAGCTGTTTAATCACGAATGTGCATGCATCATTAATGATTCATAAATGAATGCAACTCTTTAAGTGGAACCATTTCAATAAGCAGAATATCAGAGAGAAGTTGTAAATGGAATTATGTAGAATTCTACAGCCAATCACAGCATAATATAGTACTTTAGCCAATCAGATCACAGAACTGCAGGGTTCCATACCAAAAAAAAAAAATTATTTCCATTAATATTAGGCATGGCTAGTCCCTGTTAATAAAATATCCATACCAAACGCAACATGTGATGTAATAATGCTTTATGTTTGTTGCCTTTTTTAAAATTTTATTAAAGAATTTAAAAACGAAAGGTGTTGGTATGAAAATTAACCATTGTTTTACTACAAATAAAACAAACAAACAAACATTGTTATTATAGTTAAACCATGATAACCACAAATTAACCATGGTTTTGCTACACTAACCCTAAGCACTGAATTTGTACAAACTCTGGTTATACATGAAAAAACACATGGTTAGTACACTTTTACTATAATAAAACCATGGTTAATTTTTGTAAGGGACAAGACCTCACTCTTATAACCAACCATTGTCAAGAAAATAACTTTGTGTGTTGTTTGAAGAGAAAAAAATTGCAGATATTTTAAATATGTATCTTGATTTCGTCCATATCAGTAAGTGAAATTAGTAATCAGAATAATGCATGTCTCACAAACGTAAACATCACAGTAATTGACGTTTCACTTCAAATCAGACATAACCGAACGATTCGCGATTCAGTAAGAGAGTCAACAGTAAATTCAACAGGTGAATCAAACTGCGAAGTCACGGAGTTCAGACAGTAAGTTTTTTAAATCAATCTGCGAATTCACGAAAGAGTTAAAGACCAATTAGTGGATATTTTTGACTGATTCATTAAAACGAAAGAATTGTTTAAAAGAGTCGTTTGTTTGTGATTCGCAAGTCGCACGTTGTTCGTTACTGTGTTCAGGATTCACCGGTGAGCCAACAAGATGTATATATATATTTATTTTTGTCGTATTTTGTAATGTTCAAAGGCAGTCTGGAGCAGTTTCATGGTATTATCAGCCAGACACACTTGGTGTTTTCACGACTCACGACACGTCATCAGTCGGCCATTCTGGCGGCAATTAATGTAAACAATGTCACTGACCCAAACGAAACTCGCATATTTTACTGATTATTGCTGCTGAAAATGGTCAATTATTGTCATGTTTTGGTCTGTACTAATCGGTCAGACCAGAAAAAACATTTGGAGTACTATATATGCTAAAAGTTATAACAAATCAAGGAGAAGAGTGCAAAAAACTGTCTGAGGAACAAAAGGCGTTTGTGGTTGGCCAAACTGAACCAGGATTTCAAGGGCAAGTATGACAACATTCATGTTTGTTCTTATCATTTCTAGTCAGGTAGGTGAAATATTAGACTAATATCTTATTTAACACTGCTTGTATGTATCTTTACCACCTTTTAACTTTAGTTTGTCAAAATATTGCGCCCTTTTCTGCTTACTAAGTCCTTCTCTATATGATTTAGCAGCTTTCACATTTTTTTTTTGTAGTTGAGACAGCATAAATTAGCAGAACAGTGTATTCAGTAGTACATTAACCGTGCAATCCATGCTGTTGTTTACATCCATAAATCTCCGCGCATCTGGGTAACCGTGATGTAAGTGCAGACCCTCTATAAGTGTGCAGCTGGACATTTCCACAGTATGTTCACCAGACTGATGGGGACATACATTTTCCTAGCTATAAATTGATAGCACCATCATATAAATTCCATCCCTGTCATCATTCAATTAACTTGTTTAAAGCCAATTAGAGAGTCGATTATTCATTTATTCATCGCTGCTCAAACGGTCCATTTTGATTCTTCATTCAGTGCAATTAGGGCTGATGGTGAAATGTTTTATTCATCAGTGAATTATGCAAACACAATTTCTTGCATTATCAGAGGGGAACAGCAAATATCAGAAACATTATTATCAGTTTCGTTTCCCTTCACAATCAAGTGCGGTTGGCAAGCTTGGCAAGAGGCCCGAAAACACTCGTTGGCAAACACGGTGACCTGGAGGATAACATCGCTTCAAATGCTTCCCCTGCTACCAGTTTACCTAAACGCTCAATCACAAATCAGCTAACTCATCTTGATGATGAATGTTCGTAAAGTGAAGCGTGTACAATCAAATTTCTCCCTCTCGCTCGCTCTCTCCCACTTGAGACCGTGAAAAAGAAACGGGACCCAGAATAGATCAGCGCATCAGATCTTATTACAGCTTGCTGCTGACACTGACAGTATCTGTGATTACATCATTTCCTTGCCTGTAATGGAACAGCAGAGGAGAGGCAAGCTTAACTTGTTTCCAATATGTGAGAAAATAAGGTTAGAGTGTGTGTGTACAAGAATTAAATTAGGGTGTGTGAGCATAGCATGAAGGGATTCGGCCGGAGACAGAGGAGGGCTTGTTGAACAATAGAATTACTGCTTTAAATTGATCCCATGCACTACAAATCAACAAACTCCTTTTCAACTCATTTGGGGGCAACCAAACAACTGCAACAGATAAACATACAAATTATTATCCAATAAGGAGTAATTTGTTTGTTGATTTATAATCTACAACAGGGTGTTTTTTTGTAAGACAACTCTATAATCAAATTGAATGCTTCTCAAATATGACATTTGACAAGATTATCTTGTTTAGTTACAGATGATTATAATTTGTGAGGTCATTATGCACTAATTTGATTCGTGTCAACAGCATTATGTTTCTGAAGAACTTCTAAAGAATCATTTTCTCTTCCTCATGCCATTTTTAAACTACGATGGCATTTTAGAGCCATGTTTAAAGAAAATCTAAAATTAAAAGATTAAGGTCATAATATTTTGAGAAAAATTCTAAATTACAAGAATAAAGTTAAAATATTTTGAGAGTAAAGTTGAAATTTGTTTCGTTTTTTTAGAATAAGGTCGAAATTATGAAAATAAAGTTGAAATATTTTGAGAATGAAGACAAAATTTTGAGAATAAAGTATAAATATTTTGAAAATAAAGTTGAAATTACGAGAATATTGTCTAAATATTTTGAGACTAAAGTAAAAATTATGAAAATAAAGCTGAAATATTTTGAGAATAAAGTCAAAATTCTGAACAAAGTAAAAATAATTTAAGAATAAAGTCAAAATTATGAGAATATAGTCAAAATATTTTGAAAATAAAGTTGGAATTATGACCAAATTTGTCATTTTTTTTAGAATAAGTTTGAAATTACGAGAATAAAGTTGAAATATTTTGAGAATGAAGTTAAAACTATGAGAATAATTTAAATATTTTGAGAATAAAGTTGAAATATTTTAACAATAAAGTCAAAATTCTGAATAAAGTCAATATTTTAAGAATAAAGTCGAAATTACGAGAATATTGCCAAAATTTTTTGAGAATAAAGTCCAAATTACAAGAATATTGTCAAAATATTTCAAGAGTAAAGTCGAAATTATGAGAATAAAGTTTAAATATTTTGAGAATAAAGTCAAAATTGCAGGAATATTGTCAAAATATTTTGAGAGTAAAGTAGACATTATGAGAAAATAGTTGAAATATTTTGAGAATAAAGTCAAAATTACAGAAATAGTGTCAAAATGTTTTAAGAATAAAGTCGAAATTACGAGAATAAAAGTTGAAATATTTTGAGAATAAAATTGAAATGACAAGAATATTGTCTAAATATTCTGAGAATAAAGTCAAAATATTTTGAGAATAAAGTCTAAATTATAAGAATAAAGTCAAAATAATTTAAGAATAAAGTCAAAATTAAAGAAGAATATTAATTTCCTCTCAACTAGAATAAATTTCCACACTCTTTTAGTACAGACACAAAACGTCACTCTCTCAGTCTCTGAAATGATTTGGCAGCATCTGCGTGTCCTGACAGTAAAAAATCAGTGGCAGATCTCTGTTGATTGTGAGCCCTCATATCAGCGAAAGAGACAAACCAAAAAGAGAAGATCAAAAGCATGGGTGCTGGAATAAATCCTCACTGAACTTTCATCTGTCAGAGTCAAAAATGATTTGATGGACAGAAACAGACTGAAGAGCCATGCATGGAAATATGAAATATAGAAAAGGGCTTTTTTTCACTATAACATAATGATGTCTTTGGCTTATGTTGTCAGACAGTATCAAAAACTGAAGAATATTCTACTGGTGTCAGTACTAAAGTCTGTCTGATGAAGGGTTGTAATTCTTGCCCTCATCTCAAACGCAGACTCCCTTATAAATTACTCATTTAACAGAGAAAAGACTTTCATTGTTAATTCATTAACTCACTGGACAGCCAGACAAAACTAAACACTGAAAGGATCAAAAAGAAGAACTGACAGAAATAATTAATTGGAATCCGTATAGAAAGTTATGAAATGGGTGACACTGAAGTGCCAGAAACAGAAGCAATATAACCAAGCATTCTGTCACAAACCGACAAGCTCAAAAAAGACTGTTTTGAAAACAGATACTTTTATGTATAAGTTAATAGCATCACTACTTGCTCGAGTAGTTATTCTTCAGCTGGAAGAGGAAAATGAATGGCTGGGTAAAGGGGACAGACCGTGCTCATCTTCCTTCCCCGCACAGGAAAATGCCTCGAGGGAAATATGAAAGATGAGGTTGGCTACGATGGTCAAAGTGATCAATCGCAATAGAATAGGGGTCAGAACATCAGTTCAGAGTCACTCACCTGTATGTTCCCCATATTTAAGTCGCCTAAGATACAAAAGAGAGCACAGCCATACTGCCACAGACAATCACCACAGCTCATTTATTTTACATGGCACTTCCTTTTTATATAAATGTATTTCCCTCTATATAAATTGATACTGATGGTGCTTTTAGGAAACACCATAAAATGAGAGGAATAATGTAAAACACAAAAAAGGAAAGAAAATATTGACTTCAATTTAGGGCTGCGTATTGCCAAGAATCTGGCGATACGATACGTACCACGATACAGGGGTTGCGATACGACATGTCGCGATACATTGCGATATTGTAAACAAGGCGATATATTGGGATATTTCTTATTTTATGAATAGTACATAATTTTTGGAAAGCTGTAAGAACACACCACCATACGCAAACCATTCAGTGTAATCGAATCTCCTTTTGTGCAGTACGAGTAAAGGGGGAAAATAAAGTGCTTGCAAGATTATTTAGTTATTAAATGTATAAAATGTAAGCTTTTATAAACAGACCATATATATTTTTAGACCCTGCTTTACAATTTAAGTTTACCATTGTAACCATGTCAGATCATTTTGATCTGAACTTAAAGGGGTCATCGGACGCCCATTTTCCACAAGTTGATATGATTCTTTAGGGTCTTAATGAAAAGTCTCTAAGATACTTTGATTAAAAATTCTCAATGGTTTTGTAAAACAACACCCTTTTTACCTTGCCAAAATCAGCTCTGCAAAAATCATCTCATTCTAAGGGGTTGTTCCTTTAAATGCAAATGAGCTCTGCTCGCCCCGCCCCTCTCTTCTCTCTGTGGAAAGACGGTCTTGTTTACATTAGCCGCATTTAGCCGCTAAACTTCCTAACCACCACGTTACACGGAAAGGCGATCGCAAAGATTCATAAAAAAACACTTACTTCTGCTGTAAGTGAAGCTGGATCATGAACGATTTGCGAACATAGATGGATATATGTAGATCGGGAGGCGCATTCCATTCACAAACAAACGTAATCTACTGCATCTTCAGGGCTCAGATGTCGGGAATAAATGACGACCTCTATGTTCATTATTACATCCAGCAACACAACACCTCAATCGCTCAATCGGAGATATTCTTGTCTAACTTACATCCCTGCTCTGGCATCGAAACATGGAAAGTTACTGGCATGTGTCAGCTGGTCTGAGGTAAGACGCTCATGTCAATCAACTATCGTGGGAGCGGCCTCTGAGAACGGCTCGATTTGAAAAAGGGGATATTATTTTTACAGATTAATTAAAAACCACTGCATGGATTTTTATCATTATAGGGTAGATTTGTACATACACTGCCAACATACATTAATGTTCAAACAACATGAAAAAGTGAACTTAGCATCCAATGACCCCTTTAAGAATTCCATCTGCTTAATATCAATAAAAAATAAAGTGCTTACAGGATTCCTAAAGAAAACAAAAGAATTGTAAAACAATAAAATAAATACAGATATTGGACATTCTAAGAACCTTTTTGTTCTGAGAATTTTGCAAGTTTTGGATTTTGCAAGTTTTTCCATTTGTAATTATGCTCCGTGTGGAATCGCAGAGACCGCGACCCTAGCACCGCCTCAACTGCACAAAACAGACCCACCACGAGAGAAAGCGGCAGGCAGCCGCGCGGCTACCCCACCACGCCCGGCGCGAAGGCCCTTTCACGGGCCTTCGTTACCTCAAAAGCCGAAATGACGCCACACTTTACACCGAGGCGGGAGCAGGAACTATTCTTTCATCCTCCATTAACACTAACATTAGCGGCATGCCCTTATGCTAGTATTTCCTGTCACTGTTTAAGTTCAGAGATATGAAGACTGCAATCTAGCGGTCAGGATATAAGCTCAAAAAGAAGCAACTGCCATGAATCTTGTATGATTTTTTTTTAAATATCGATATTCCGTTTTTGAGAATCGATACAGTATCCAAACAAAATATCACGATACACGTGTATCGATATTTTCTTACACCCCTACTTCAATTTCATGGAATACTCACTAAATGTCTCTCAGACTAAATTAGCTTTAATGTCTGAATGTCATTTCATACACAAAATATCAAACAAAGCAGCATCTGCAAACAAGTGATGATTTTTTCAGAGCTTTTCTCCAGAGCCAGTATTAACTAAACAAGTTAAGAAATAAGCTCCCCGCAAGTTAACCGGTCTATTTTCATTCTCATGAATCAGACACTTATGAATGGCGTTTCTACCAATGAATAAAAAATGAAAAAAGGTAACTGTGACTTTTTATTTTGCAATTGTGACTTTTTTCAGAGAGTTCACATCTCTCAATACTTTTTTCTCAGAATTGCCTGATACAAACTCACAAATCTGACTTTTTATAAGATATAACTCACAAATGATAGTTATAAAGTCAGAATTGCAGGATTTAAACTCGCAATTCGGAGAAAAAAGTCATAACTGTGATTCAGAATTGCGAGGTTATATCTCCCAATTATAACTTTTTATTTCTTAGTATTAGACTTAGTATTTCTCAGAATGAACTCGCACTTATGAAAAAATATCTGTCTTTTTTTCCCCTCTCAGAACTGGACTTTATAACTCACAATTTCAAGTTTATATCTCACAATTCTGAGAAAAGTCAGAATTGCTAGATATAAACACACAATTGCGATTCAGAATTGCGAGTTTATATCTCCCAATTGTCCAATTATCCCCCGAACTTTTTATTTCTTAGTATCAGACTTAGTATTTCTCAGAATGAACTCGCAACTCTGAAACTCTTTTTTGGTTTCACAAGGACCATTCAGTCAAAGGTTCTTTAAAGAAACATCTCTTTCTTACCTTTTTTATTATCTGGAGAACCTTCTTTCACCACAAAGAATCTTTGTGAAACAAAGTTTCTTTATAGAACCATTTAAACAAAAACAAAGATTTTTCTATTGCATTGTGAAGCTAAAGGTGCTTTTTAAGAGTGTATGTCATGCAATTTTGAGAAAAAGTCATAATTGCAAGATATAAACGTCGCAATTGTGAGAAAAAAGTCAGAATTTTTGAGATATAAACATAATTTTGAGAAGAAAAGTCAGAATATTTCATAATTCTGACTTTATTTCTCAATTGCGAGTTTATATCCCACAATTCTGATTTTATATACTGCAATTCTGACTTTATATCTCACAGTTTTAAGTGTCTGTCATGCAAAAAAGTAGTAATTGTGAGATATAAACTCACAATTGTGAGATATAAATGCAATTTTGAGAAGTATTGCAAGTTTATATTTCATAATTCTGACTTTCTCTCAATTGCAAGTTTATATCACGTAATTTTGACTTTATATTTCACAAAACTCGCAGCTGCAAGAAAAAAAAGTCATAATTGCGAGATATAAACTCAACTGTGAGAAAAAAAGTCAGAATTGAGATACAAACATGCAATTTTCAGAAAAAAGTCAGAATTACGAGTTTACATTTTACAATTCTGACATGATATCCTGCAATTCTGACTTTATAATTTGCAGTTTTAAGTGTCTATCATGCAATTGCTCACAACTGTGCAATTTTGAGAAGAAATGTAAGTATTGTGAGTTTATATTTCACAATTCAGACTTCATAACTTAGAACTGCAAGTGTATATCATACAATTCTGAAAAAGTCATAATTACGAGATATAAACTCAACTGCGAAAAAGGCAGAATTGAGATTCCATCACGCAATTTTGAGAAGAAAAATCAGAATTACAAGTTTATATTTCACAATTCTGACTTTATAACTTGCAATTGCAAGTTTATATCAAACAATTATAAGAAAGTCATAATTGTGAGATTAAAACTTGCAATTGCAAAAAAAATCATAATTGCGAGATATAAACTCAATTGCAAGAAAAAAAGTCAGAATTGAGATACAAACATGCAATTTTCAGAAAAAAAAATTGTTTACATTTACATACGAGTTTACATTTTACAATTCTGACATTATATTCTGCAATTCTGACTTTATAATTCACAGTTTTAAGTGTCTATCATGCAATTCTGAGGAAAAAGTAGTAATTGTGAGATATAAACTTGCAATTGAGAGAAAAAAGTCATAATTGCAAGATATAAACTCACAACTGTGAGCTATAAATGCAATTTTGAGAAGAAATGTAAGTATTGCGAGTTTATATTTAATAATTCTGACTTTATTTCTCTCAACTGCGAATTTATATCACGCAACTCTGACTTCATATTTCACAATTTAGACTTCACAACTCGCAACTGCAAGTTTATATCATACAATTCTGAAAAAAGTCATAATTGCGAGATAAAAACTTGCAATTGCAAGAAAAGTCACAACTGCGAGATATAAACTCAACTGTGAGAAAAAAGGTAGAACTGAGATACAAACATGCAATTTTGAGACAAAAAAGTCAGAATTACAAGTTTATATTTAACAATTCCGACTTTATAACTTGCAATTGCAAGTTTACATCACACAATTATAAGAAAGTCATAATTGTGAGAAATAAACTCACAATTGTGAGAAAAGGGTTAAAATTGTGAGATAAAGAGTCACAATGACCTTTTTTCATTTTTTATTCATTGGCAGAAATGGGCTAGACACTTGGTTGCACTGTACAATTATTTTTTATTTACTTAAAAAGAACTGGCTCCTATTAGTCATTCATTTGAGAATTAGACAATTTAGATTCACTAAAAAGAAACATCTTATAAAAGTCATTTGTTTAGGAATTGGGACAATAACAGTCATGCTGTTCGGTTTACAACTCAAATATCTGGCTCATATGTATGATTAATTCAGGAATGAGACAGTGCTGTATGTTTTTGATTTACTACAAAAAGTCTGATTCCTAAGTCATTCGTTCAGGAATCAGACAGTCACGTTGTATGTTTTCAGATCCAGCTCATATAATTCATTTGAGAATCAGACACTAATGGTGGTGCATTATGTTTTTGATTCACTTAAAACAATTGGCTCATATGAGTGATTTGTCCAGGAATCAGAAAATAATGTTCATGCCATATATTATTAGATTCACTAAAAAGAATCAGTTCATAGGAGTCATTCGTTTACGACAATAATGGTCATGCTGCGTTTTTTATTCACTAAAAGATCTGACACATAATAATGATTCATTCAATAATCAGACAATGAATCATAAACAGCTTATAAAAAACATTTGTTGGAGAATTGGACCGCACTCGTCGTGCCGTATGTTTATCAATCAAAACCTTCTGTGTGTGAAATGTTTTGCTTAAAAAGTGTGTTTGTGCTATAACAACTGCCATTTGGTTTGTTATATGAAACAAATCTGTTTTTAAGTGGGGCCAAATCCTTTTGGAGTTCACAGATCTCAAACAAACAAATTAAAACAGATTTGGACCCATTAGCTACACTGCACACGGCCTTGAGATATAAAACAAAACCTCACAGATCAGTTTCACATCTTTGCTTGTTGGCATTTCCAATTTAGATGCTTTTTGCCTGCATGGGCTCAACCAGCTGAAGCATAACTAATAGAAGATCAACACTGCCAAAAATCCAGTCTGCGATTTCTTTAGCATGGTTTACAAAAGGTCTCCAGGATCACAGAGACACCGCATGTCTTTCTCCATTCACCTATAACAGGGAAAGTTCTTGTATGGCATCTTCAAACCTGTCAGCTGTTGCAGAAAATAAACAGCATTTGCCAAAACCATTTGGCTTTTCAAATATCCTTCGCATTGACTACATGAACCCATTGTGTTTGAATCGTACAGCTTAAAAAAGGATTAAAAGAAGCCTATTTTCCCAGAAAGAGTGACATTAATGTGGGGTTTGGCAATGCAAGAAATAAAACCACACAAAGCTCCTTTTGTCAATAGCTGCTTTTGGGCCCCATTTCACTTTGTTTATGCGACGATTTCTAAGTAAACACCACTATCTGCAAATACATTAGAGAGGAGAATGAACGCTATGACTTAATCACAGTCATTATCCCCCATCAGAGTACAAACTCGCAATCTCCATTCTCAGACATGCTCATGTAAGAGCTTGCAGAACTCCTATTCTTCAGTGCCTTTAAGGACAGTAAATGATAAATATGCTGTTTTTCTGCATACATATTGCTGACTCTTTCAGAGTTCTTAGGCCCGTGTGAGTGCGTGACCTCTATTATTCACTCCATCGCTGCTGGATAATCGATGAGCCCAAAGCCATCAGAGGGCGGCCAACTGAAGACACAATTGCATACAATAGCGCACATTTGTCTGCCGGGTTTTGTGTCGTTGCTCTGGGTCTGAAGGTTATTGACTGTGGCTCTCTGACATACAGGGCTGTCATCAGCGTGCACAACTGGGAATGTTGTCACAGGTCCTGTGATAAAGAAGCCTAACTAACACCACCGTTAACATTCCCATTCATCTCAATGGCAGTTGCTTGGCTGCTGCGGATCTCCTGAAAATGACAAAATATTAACAATAGAGGATGTCTTATTTTTTAGACCACTCAATCGGCTCAGCAAAAAGAGACCTATTAATAGCAAACCTTGTTCTAGGAAGTGTACTTTGTGTGTTTGGAATATTTGACTTTATTTATTTTTACTATGACAACAACAGTAATATATTCACTAAGTAATTAAATGTAGAAACGTAAATTTTTATATTTAGTAATTTCATGTTTATATATTAAATTTATATTTAACATATTTTTAGAATAGAATATTATGATATTTTTACCATTAAAAACAATAGTAATGTATTTACAAAATTATTAAATTCATGTACTTGAATTGTATATATTTCATATTCTGTAGCAAAGTTATATATATACATATATATGTATGTATATATATATATATCAGAGGCCGTGTTAACTGAAAATTGTCCGTCATTTTTTTTATCACTGACAGAAAAATCAGAAGGCTGTCCGTCATTTTGACAGATTACACTGATGGTGCTCTATTGTAAAATTGTAGCTGTAATTCCAACCCCTGTCCAATTGGTGGTGAGTCCACTTCAGTGTAGCAGCCAAGCACTGGATCCAGAACAAAAACGAAACTGTCGTGAATGTTTTCCTGTGCGTTTGATTATGCACAGGGGAATACATACAAGCTACAACAATCTATCGTGCCACATTAAAGAGCGCCAAAACCATATTTATCGCTTGAATTTCCTAATGAAATAGACATAATTTGAAATCTAAGACTTTGTTTTATATCAAAAGTAAGACAAAGCCTAGCCTATTGCTATTTATTTGAAGGAAGATGCACTAAGTACTGATTATTCATCAACTGAAAACAGCATAGACCAGAAGGACGATTGTGATTTAAGAATCGATATTGGTTCATTAAAATGAGACTCTATTAAAATCAAGAAATCTATTTATTTTATTTTTTTTACCCAGCCATAGCAAATTTTGTTGTTTTTAAACACTGCGCTGTCGTCCTGTAGGTTCATGATTACAAATAAAAACGTAAACAAAAATAGTAGCAATTAAATGTGTTATTCTAATTAAAAAATATGAAAATTAAAATGACAGGTAATAATAGATTATGACGTTTTTTTTACGAATGACGGACAATGTTAAACTCTAGCACAACCAAATAATAGTAATAATGATGGTTATATATTTGTGTGTGTGTGTATATATATATATATATATATATATATATAGATATATTACATATATACAATATATTTCTAATATATTATATATATATATATATATATATATATATATATATTTAACATTTTAGATTAAATGTATATTTTACAGTAGAAACAACACTGATATTAAGTACGTTTAAATGTAAACATTTACGTAAAAACTTAAAAAAAATTTTTTTAAAGTATTTAAAAATACATTTAAAAATACATTTAAATTCAAAAACATTTAATTAATTTATACAGACTCATATCTTATATAATTAATATTTATATAAATTTAGACATACATTAAAAAAAATAAATAAAAAACATTAAGTTTATATTCAAAAACATGTAATTACACAGTGAGAGAGAGAGCGAAATATTGTCTAGATGAAGCTCATACACCATTTTTATGTGAGGACATGCATAGGGTAGAAAATTAGAATCAAAATGTCCTTTATTGTATGTTTTTTATCCTTAACACTAATGTGGCAGGTCAATAAAGATACGAGTTTGCCAGAAACAGATCACCAGTGCATTTCTGGCTTAAGACGTCACCTTTTTCCTGTAATCTGTGTTTTTCATTGACAACGGATTGAAAAACTGCCTGCTGTCTGAAAAACACCTCAAGCTGCTGGAATCTACAGTAGAGCTGGATCAAAGCAGATTGATTCCCAGTTACGGGTTTCCAGATGAAGACACGAACATATAACAGATGCTGAGAAGCATGTTTGTTTGGCTACGCTGATACAGACTGTCAATCTATCTGTCAGAAATTTAGATCTGTTTGTACAGCTCTTCCCACATGATTGCATGAGAGCCGTCTTGAGGTTCTGCTGTCTGTAGGCTTCAGACGCTCATTCATCTTGTCTCCGTCTCTCTCGTTGACTGTCTGTCTCTCAGCGACTTACAAAAAAGCGCACAAGTCATATTATTGGAAAGAACCGGGCCAGACAGCTGGCAATAGATGACGCCTGCTAAACTAGGCCTCAAACACAGAGAGGAAAACATCAGGTTCAGGCTTCAGTGTTTTAAAGAGAACCACAGCATTGCTGATTATCACAAAATGAATCTGAGTTCCCTCAATACATAATGCACCACTGTGCATGGCATACAACCAAGAAGACTATTACTGTCCAATTAGCCAAATCAACATCAATTAGAGTCTTTGAATAATTTTAAATTAGTGCGTACAATTCCTTTGTGCGGTTCTGGGTGTGTATTTGCCTGTATCCTGCGAATCTGGCGTCTTGTTCAAAGAATGAATATTTATAGGCATCTAGCTAATGGAAAATCATCTATGCAGCTCAGTAGCCAGCAGTGCAACTCAATTAGAGGATTAGCAAATGAAGACAGATTATTTTGTTAATTATCATTATAGAATCTGAATCCCCTAATGCCTTATTATCAAGTTGCTGTTTGTGTAACCTTGCTTGATATCAACAACAGGTTGTAATGTGCTGATAGCAAAAATAGCAGCTACTCGTCTCTGAAAAACAATAATTGAACATATGTAACTATATAGCGCCTTTTGCTCAAGGTCGCTTTGGGAAAATCATCATACATGAAATGTCAAATGGGTACAAAATAAAATAGACATCAAAGAAAAAAAAAAAAAAGCATGACCTTGCCCAAATCGCAATTAGTTACACACATATAACAGTTTCTAAGTATATTTACTTAGAAGTATAGTATTTAGTATTTATATAGAAGTATAGTATTGAGACATGAAAAAAAGAGACATACAAATTTCATTTTTTCCCTATACGTTCTAACTACAGAAATCATATATAAATAAATAAACAAACAAACAAACAAACAATTGGAAAACATTTTAAATAGTCAAATTAGATCCAAATGATTTTTAAATATAAAATCAATAATAATAATAATAATAATAATAAGAGTATAAATAATATAAATAACAATGTTTAATAACATAATATACAGTAAATAATAAATAAATAAATAATATATAGGAAATAACAATAACAATAATAAGGTAAACATATGATGACATGATCAAAATTCTCATAATTAATTTTTCCCTATACACTGTAACTACAGAAATCTTAAAAATGATAATAATATTAATAATTTTGGATTAAGATAAAAGATTAAAAAAATAATTTAAAAAAAGTCAAATTAGATGCAAATGTTTTTAAATATAAATTCAATAATAATAATAATAATAAGAAGAAGAAGAAGAAGAAGAAGAAGAAGAAGAAGAAGAAGAAAGAAGAATAAAAGAATAAAAATAAAAAAATTCCCCTATACGCTATTACTACAGAAATTTTAATGGTATTAATAATAATAATAATAATAATAATAAATAATTTTAGATAAAGATAATAGATGTAAAAAAAAAAAAGTCTAATTAGATCAAGATGCTTTTTACATATAATAATAATAATAATAATAATAATTTTGGACAAAGATAAAAAATAATTTTTAAAAAGTCAAATTAGATCCAAATGTTTTTCAATTTAAATTTCTATAAGAAGAAGAAGAAGAAGAAGAAGAAGAAGAAAGGTATAAATAACAATGTTTAATAACATAATAATAATAATAATAAAGTAAACATATAATGACTTTGAGAATCTAAATAAAGATCAAAATAATTCATTTTTCCCCTATACATATGCTATAACTACAGAAATTTTTAATGATAATAATAATAATAATAAATAAATAAATAAATAATTTGTAATAAAGACAATAGATTAAAAAAAAAGTCTAATTAGATCCACATACTTTTTAAATCACTGTGTCAAAACTTTGAAAAAATTATTTCAATTTAAATATTTAGGATATATAAAATCCTAGAAATAAAAAAGCCATAGAAAGACAACAGATCCAACAATTGTACTGAATGTAATTGTTTAAAATGTAATTTCCACAATAGTCGATTTAGGATGGTGGAAATTACATTTGTTCATGACATTTAACATAGAATAAAATATGTCTCAAAATGACCCTGTTATGCATTAATATTCAATGTTGGGCAATATTAAATAACTAGTAAAACAAATCTTTGTGTTTAAGTTCTTCTTGGTATCTGAAGGCCAAACTGCCTACAGATGAAGAAACATTAGTCTAAGAACAGTGTCCACTCAAACAAACCCTGTAGGAGGAACAAATGTAACATGTCTCTCTCTCTTTCGCTCTCTCACACACCATTAACCTTGAGAAGTCCATTATAACACTAATCCTAACGCTGCTAATACTGCATTGTATCCCGCTTTCCTTACTGCTTTATTATGAAAAAAAAAAAACATCATTTGTTTAATTTGTTAAAGCCCATATAGGAAGACCAGCACATTAGGACAAAAATGCAAGTGAATACTGATGTGTGAACGCTCGAGTGTGTTAAGTGCTTAAGTGGTGGGTGGAGAAACAAGGGCGATATTGATGAAATAAATAAAGTCTTATTTACATTCTCCCCATGCGGTTTGTTTCAAAGAAGACAGATCCAAAATGCAATAGTTTTGTGTGCTCCCACCTCAGTGGGAAACACCTGTCAAAAAGGGACACGGTGCACGGAAAGGGTGGCAGAGGAACGCCAAACGACACTCTGTTGGGACTCGGGAGATGAATAAAACATGATCTTCACACCACCTGAGAGAAAAACCAAACCACACGCACACACATGCCACAACAGAGGCGTATGAAACGAAATGCTAATTTTGAAAAAGCAAAGATATGACAGCCTGTGCTGCTGGTAAATATTCAGAGCGCTTTGGGCCTATAATCTACTGCCTAGTTCTGTTAAGGCAGCTGGTACTGAAATGCAGCCTGATTTCCAGTTTTAATGCTCAGTAATTATGAAAACATTAGCTCTGATGGTGTCCAACTGTATGCATGAACCGCAAACCAACAAAGGCTCATTTAAATTAGATACCGCTGCCATCTAATTCACATTTGCTGTATATCCAAATGAATATGGCGAGAAGGAATCTGCGCTTTATGTCTGTTTTTAATGATCAGTCTCTGGGTTAATGCTTTAGAAATAAACAAGTACTTAAACACTGTTATGAAAGCTCTTGTATACATTCTTACATTGTTCCTTGGAAAAATCAATGGTGGTCTGAGCACCACAAGGTCAGCAGATGGAAGAAAACACAACGGTAGCTCTCCTGTGATGATGTTTCCATTGATTTTAGTTCATTCTCCATTTGCAACATGAGGATACTGTTAAGTAAATCCAAACAGTGCATTGGATATATGGTGAGGTGAGGCCCCCGGGGACCCACTTAAATCAGTTTCTGAGAAGGAAGAAAAAGTCTGCCGGTGGAGAAGCAGATCTCCCAATGGAAGTGGAGAAGGGTTGCTTGACCCCTCCATTTCCTGACCTCCAAAACATACATAAAGGCAAGTGCAAGCATGCATTAATTTACATGCACAGACATGAATATTCACACATAGTGACATTTTGAAACATGCAAAAATATGTCTGATGGTGTGAAATAACACTAATTATAAAATGAAAACAATAGAAAGGATAGATAGATAGATAGATAGATAGATAGATAGATAGATAGATAGATAGATAGAGATAGAATGATGAAATGATGGATAGACAGATAGATACATTAAATGATGATAGATAAATAGAATGATGAAATAATAGAACGACAGAACGATAGAACGATAGATAGATAGATAAAATGATGAAATGATGAATAGATAGACAGACAGATAGATAAGATGATAAAATGATGAATAAATAGACAGACGACAGACAGACAGACAGATAGATAGATAGATAGATAGATAGATAGATAGATAGATAGATAGATAGATAGATAGATAGATAAAATGATGAAATGATGGATAGACAGATAGATAAAATGATGAAATGATGAATAGATAGACAGACAGACAGACAGACAGACAGACAGACAGACAGATAGATAGATAGATAGATAGATAGATAGATAGAATGATGAAATGATAGATAGATAGAATGACAGAACAATAGATAGAATGACAGAATGACAGAATGATAGATAGATAGATAGATAGATAGATAGATAGATAGAATGATGAAATGATAGATAGATAGAATGACAGAACAATAGATAGAATGACAGAATGACAGAATGATAGATAGATAGATAGATAGATAGATAGATAGATAGATAGATAAAATGATAGATAGATAAAATGATGATAGATAGAATGATGAAATGATAGAGAGATAGATAGACAGAATGATGAAATGATGGATAGAACGATAGAATGAGAGAACGATAGATAGATAGATAGATAGATAGATAGATAGATAGATAGATAGAATGATGAAATGATAGATAGAATGACAGAACAATAGATAGAATGACAGAATGACAGAATGATAGATAGATAGATAGATAAAATGATGATAGATAGAATAATGAAATGATAGAGATAGATAGACAGAATGATGAAATGATGGATAGAACGATAGAATGAGAGAACGACAGATAGATAGATAGATAGATAGATAGATAAAATGATGATTGATATATGGATAGATAAAATGATGAAATGATAGATAGATAGATAGATAGATAAAATGATGATTGATAGATAGATAGATATAGATAGATAGATAGATAGATAGATAGATAGATAGAATGATGATTGATATATGGATAGATAGAATGATGAAATGATAGATAGATAGATAGATAGATAGATAGATAGATAGATAGACAGAATGATGAAATGATGGATAGAACGATAGAATGAGAGAACGATAGATAGATAGATAGATAGATAGATAGATAGATAGATAGATAGATAAAATGATGATTGATAGATAGATAGATATAGATAGATAGATAGATAGATAGAATGATGAAATTATAGATAGATAGATAGATAGATGATCGAATGATGAAATAATGGATAGAACGATAGATATAATGACAGAACGATAGAATGACAGAACGACAGAACAACAGAATGATAGATAAAATGATGAAAAGATGGAGAACGATAGAATGACAGAACGATAGATAGAACAATAGATAGAAAGATAGAACGACAGATGGAAAGACAGACAGAAGCACTCTAAGAGTCTCTAAGAGCGCTTTTATTCAGGCCGATCATTTTATTTGTGATCATACACATTTCATCGTTTTTCATCAGCCGTTTTAATCAAGAAGGTTTAGTTTTGTAATATTTCACAGGCCTGACATTTAGATCAATGCCATATTTACTCCTGGATCTCGGGCTGTTTAGGTGAATGAGCTTTGACTGGGTGACATTGGCTCAGACCTGTATGCGCCGAAACGCACCTGATCTAAACCAGACGAATGTTTTATTGAGCTGTTGGAATCCATTATTCATTGAGTCATCAACAGCTTAGGAAAAAGCCGCCGTTGAGCGGCATACCAATGAATAAGGATATGTTTAGAAAACCATGCTCAAAAAAAACGTCCTCTACAAAATGATGTTTCATATTTGTCTCTTTCTCGCACAAAGTCATCCCACTCTGTCACTGCAGGTCGGGCTTTCATCGTGCCACAGCAGGTTGGCATCACGGATTTTGATCATGAAGTTCCCACGGTGTCCTTAAGCCAAGCAGAGAGGTACCATGTTGAGCGGGCCTCTGTGTGACGTCCTGTCAGATTCAGGGCACACCTGCCAGTTTCTATTTTTGAATTCATAAAGATGGTGATAATGAGAATCACGGGCAATTTCTTCAGGTGAGAGCTGACCACAGAGCCACCCTGTAACATGATCTCATCTGCCCACCACGCTACTGAAGACTTGATTTCCTCTCTGTTCTAGTGGACAAAGAGCACCTGATTAGAGGAGAAGAATATTCCGGGTAAGGCTTTCATTATGAGCAGAGCATTGTCCAGGCCCTCCATCTTCATCTAGATACCCCCTGATGGGAGAACGGTGCCTTGAGACTGTGAAACGATGAAACTGCAGACAATAACGCAAACAGAAAACCATGCCATTAGTCCAGAGGAGCCACGAGTGTAGTGAATGAGGCAGGCTGAGGCCGAGTAAGTGGTGTACATGCATTTTTCCATCCTGAGTGCAGTTAAATATCCAGACATTGGATGTTTTTGCAATTGGTTTTAATGCATGGCCTGAATTTTAGCGCAGTTCCATCACGCTGCTCCAATTTATCTAATTTCTCATTGTGAATCTTGGTACGTTCACATCATAAATGTGAAAAGCTGGGTAAAGACTTTAATATTTTTTGTGCACATGTTCCAAAATGAATACCCTCCAAACATCATATGTGACCCTCGACGACAAAACCAGTCATAAGGGTCGATTTTTCAAAACTGAGATTTATACATCATCTGAATGCTGAATAAATAAGTTTTCCATTGATGTATGGTTTGTTAGGATAGGATAATATTTGGTCGAGATAAAACTATTTGAATATCTGTAATCTGAGGGTGCAAAAAAATCAAAATACTGAGAAAATCACCTTTAAAGTTGCCCAAATAAAGTTCTTAACAATGTATATTACTAATCAAAAATTAAGTTTTCATATATTTACAGTAGGAAATTTACAAAATATCTTCATGGAACATAATCTTTACTTAATTTCCTAATGATTTTTGCCATAAAAGAAAAATCAATAATTTTGACTCATGCAATGTATTTTTGGCTATTGCTACAAATATACCCCAGCGACTTAGGACTGGTTTTGTGGTCTAGGGTCACATATGTGCTACTAAAATTTGGAGTCTGTAAAATTGTATGTTTTTGAAGTCTCTTATGGTGCATTTATTTAATTAAACATACAGTAACAACAGTAATATTGTAAGATAGTCTTAAATTTTAATATACCTGTTTTTTTTTTTTGTTTGTTTGGGGTTTTTTTTTTTTTTCAATGTATTGAAAAATGTCATTTAATTCTTGTGATGCAAAGTTGAATTTTTTAGCAGCCATTACTTAAGTCTTCAGTGTCGCATGATCCTTAGAAATCATTTTGTATGCTGATTTGGTTCAAAAGAACAGCATTTCTATTTTTACTTATTTATTTATTTATTTATAATAATTATTATTATTAATTTAAAAAAAAAAAAGCTGCTTTAAGTGGTTATAAAAAAAGTGGTTTCATCATATAACTTTGTACATGTCCCAAAAACATTAAAACATCACTGTTTCACTGTATTGTATGTATAAAATAAAATAAATAAAATAAAATAAAATAAAATAAAATAAAATAAAATAAAATACTAGTAATTTTCTGCCAGGACATTATCCATTAATTTAACAGACAACTGCATTTTTAATTTTTTTAACAATTTTTTCGTAACATTTTAAATATACTTAATGTCACTAATGTCACAATCTAAATCTAAACTTTAAAACAATAACATGAAAAAAGTTATTGTTGGCTATATATATGTGTCTTTATTTCAACTGCAGCTTTACCTGGATTAAATCATATTGTAATAACAACAGTTTTGGGTAACAAATTAAAGCAAAGACGTACAAACCTTCTCTTAGCTCAATTTTCTCAGTGGAAAATCAATCATCTTCAAGTTCTTATTATTCTTTACATCAAACAATATTCTTCACATTCACACTAAAACGATTAACGTACAATAGCACAACGTCTTGACGTTTTTGTGACAAGTACAAATTTATATGATTAAATACAAATTACATTTTAATGGCCAGTACAAATATTTATAACCACTTAAATCAGCTTCTTTGGCAGATATTGCAGGTTTGACTTTTGACTGTTTCCAACTCGTGTTTTGTCTTTTCAAGTGGACCCTGGAGCGAGGAAAACAACAAAGTGCTCCCAAACTCTGACGTCAAATAGACTTTGCACTGCAAGTCCTAGTTTAAAAACGCCCATAATTTCAGGCAATCAATCGACATTCAGAACACTGCACTTCAAATCCCTGTTTAGCAATTGAGAGCAATTTGGCTGTGCATTATGAGCTGGTGGAGTGAACGAATGAGATGCACTTTTATTACTCACCCTCAGCCTCTCTCTCATTCTCTTTCTCCATCTCCTCTCTTTTCTTCAGTACGGCTATTACACTGCATCGAGTGACGAAAATAATTTAGCCTGAGTGTCTGTGCGGTTTCATTGGCTGCTGTGATTACTGACCCTGCCTGCAGCCAGGCCCGATTTCCACAAGTCCACGGGCTTTATGGCTCTTCTGTCTAATACACAGCCACCCACCCTGGCCTAAAATACAGAGGAGGCTAAAATAAACCCACGTCAATCCCTGGGTGTTTGTCAGGGCCAGGCTTCTGAATTATACACATCACTGAATCCAATTTCTAAGTTAAGGGCTTTTTGGAGGCCAGGCGTTGCTGTAGTGCTGCCTGCAGAAAATAGAGATTTTGAGTCACTCTCCTAAATTTAAGAGAGGAACAGACAAGCCACTCCAAAGAAAAAAGTGATAGGGGCGTTTTGTCTGACGAGACAAGCAGTCCAAAATATTCAGATAAAAAAAAAAAAACAGAGTACAGAAATGAAATAGTGTTTTCACGACACGTCATCAATTGACCATAATTGCGGCACAGAATGTAAACAATGCCACTGAACTGAACAAAATTAGCTTAATTTGCATATTATTGCTGCTTACAATGATCAATTATTGTCATGTTTTGGGCTGTACTAATTGGTCAGACTGGATAAAAAATTTAAAGCACTACAGACTGACAAAAGTACTGAATAAGTTATATTTTGTTCCTGTCTGAGGAACAAAAGGTGTTTGTGGAGGACCAAACTGAACCAGAATTTCCAGGGCAAGAATTTTGACAACATTCGTATTTGTTCTTATCATTTCCAGTCAGATAGATGAAATATTAGGCTAATATCTTAATTAACACTGCTTGTACGTATCTTCACCACCTGTTAACTTTAGTTTGTCAAAATATTGTGCTCTTTCCTGCTTACCAAGTCCTTCTCTGTATGATAAATTAGCTTCCACACGTTTTTCCGTGGTTTAGACAGCATAAATTAGCATAACAACACATTCAGTAGTACATTAACCGCGCAATCAATGCTGTTGTTTACATCCAAGTATGGCCGCTATGGCCGCGCATCCGGGTAAATGACCAAATGAAAAACCCTTAAATCTTCACTCTGGGCAACTAAATGTCTAACAAAAAATCTAAGAATAAATTCTTAGATTCTACTCGACAGTGTGTGAGATGGCTAAGTATAGGTTTAGCACACATCTATTTTCACTCACCGAACGCCGTCAAGCGATCTCAACTCATCCCAACGGATGCGCTATGTACCTGTATTTGACGTACCGTAAACTCTAGTGTAAATGCGCAAACTCACCGTCGCTTTGCTGAGAACACCGTTTCTTTCACACACGCAAGGAAAGAGACAGAGAGAGCGAGAGAGTCTTACTTACCATGCAGAACTGACGCGCTACATTTAAACGATGTTCTTTGCTATCTTTTCCTGTCAAAATAAAGGAGTCCATTTGGAGCCGGTTTCTCCGGTAGTGGGCGGGACTAATGCGCAAACGGCAATCTGATTGGCTGGCGCTCACCTATTATTGTCGCTGTGTTGATTTCAGCAAATCAGTTCGAGCGAAGGCAGACAACGTGTTTAATATTCATGAGTCCAGCAGCTCATTAATCCCTAGTGCGTTTTATGTTGTTATTAGAAGTAGAATTGGTAGTAGTAAGCTATTATTATTATCTTATCTTAAGTATTGTTAGTTTTTTCTTATTTTTTATCATAAGCACCACCACCAGGCCTAAGATTAGTTAAAAGACTAATATGCATTCAAGTTTTAATTCTAATTGCTAAAGTTCAATCATTAATCATAATGACTGATTATCATAATATCATATAATGCTTGACTTAGTATCAGTAATATTTTTTAATGTTTTTGAAAGAATTTTCTTAAGCTAGGCAAGGCTGCATGTGTTTGCTAAAAATACAGTAAAACAGTAATAATATTGTGAAATATTATTACAATTTAAAATAGCTGTTTTATATTTTAGTATTTTTTTTTTTTTATTCCTGTGATGCAAAGCTGAATTTTCAGCATCAACACTTAGTTTTCAGTGTCTTAAGTCACATTTCCTTCAGAAATTATTCTATGTTAATTTGTTCAAGAAACATTTTTGATTATTATAGATGTTAAAAACAGTTGTGCTGTGCTGTTTAATGTTTTCAATAAGTTTGATTTTTTTTTATTAATACAAATTTCAAAGAACAGCATTTTAAAAAATGACTTATATAAAACAATATAAAAGTATTTCTTATTTACACTTTCATTCGATCAGTTTAATGCATCTTTGCTGCAAAATAAATAAATAAATTCTCATAAAAAATGGTAATCTGGTAATAGTAATTTTCTGCCAGGACATTATCCATTCATTTAATGGACATTTCCGTTAACTCTAAAACAAAATGCAATGCAGTGCAAAATTCAAAGTACAGGAAACACCTGTAAAAAAAAAAAAAAAGAAAGAAAGAAAGAAAGACAACAAATCAATACAGAAAATGTCTACATATTAATACAGAACATTATGTACTGCTTTTATGGATTTTTTAAAACTCTGTTGTACATATTGATCTGAAAGAAGTGAATTTTAATTATAATTGGGACTCAGAAGTCTCTAAATTGCAGTTTGATAGTTCAGTAACTCATTTGACATTGCTCTGCTTGCCCTTGCTGTGAGAACCACTATTCAAGCAGCTAACGTCATCCTGTGTCGAGCAGTTGGACTGCACACAGAGCTTCAGTCTGGCAGGACGCCCCATCTGGCCCTGTTGAGCGAAAGTGACGCAGGAAGGCCGAGGCATCACAAGCAGGCAGGTGCCCACAGGTGCCACCCTCATTGTCTCAGCCGTCCATCTCTCCACCGCTCCCTTCATGACTTCGGCATCTGACATGACAGCCCGGGGCAAAGAGGCAGACAGCAAAGGGGACAGAGTGACAGGGGGGTAGAACAACACAGCTTCCTCCTCTCAGACCAAACGCAGCTCATGTGTCACCTCCAGTCGGAGAGTTTGGGAGAGGAAGATTAAAGTGAGGAAAGATCTTCTGGGTGACCTGTCTTCAGTGCACTTTTGACAGAGTGAAAAGCCATGAATCTACGGGGTGAAGGGGAGAGAAAGGGAGAAATGTCGGACGACAGGATTGAGGAGGAAATTAAGCAGAAAATGAGAGTGAAATAAGACAGAACTTTCCTGTTCACATGGTCTGGAAGAATGCAGCGCTTATGCACTTGTGCGCAGTTAAAGAGAAAGTTCACCCAAAAGTAAACATTTTGTTCATTCCAAACCTGTATGACTGACTTTTTCTTAAAACACAAACTTTAGCAGAATCTCTTTATTATATAGTAAAAGTGGATGGGGACCAAGTGCTAAAATTTCGAGATTTTAGGCTTTTTTGCTTCTATGACTTCTTTTATGTATTTGCACCTGTAAATTTTAAATACAGAACATTTCTTTAATTTTTTTTTCTCATGCACTGACCCAGAAATCTTATAATTTATTATACAATAAATCATACAATTATCATACAATAATTTTTTGTTCCTATTTATATTCTGAAGCTTTTTTTTTTTTTTACTTTTAGATGGCTTTGTTCAGATATTATACACCTGATATATCATACATATATGTAACAAAATAAAACAAGAATTTCAAACTTGGCTTTATCCAATGATCATATTTCTGTACTGGAACAGAGTTATTATAGTTAACTAAAACAACTAAACCCATAAAAAATATATAAAAAATAAAATATTTTGTTACTTGATATAAATTTATTTGAAATTAAGTTAACTGAAATAAAATTATGTCAGCTATTTGCCAAGGCAATATTTATCATTTTCATTCAGTTTTACTTGATGTAACAAAATAACTAAAACTGCAATAAAAAATAATAAAAACTACAGATATTTTTATTTACAAGTATAAAAATAGGATAATAAAATGATATTAATAAAAATGACTATTTTAACTACAAATGAACTAAAAATGGTAAATACAAGAATAAAAATTAATTTGAAATATTAAAAAAACAGCTTTTGAAAAAAATTGCTTTTTGTGACAAACAAAAAAAGATTAGATTTAAAGTCAAAATGTTGTGTGACAGCCATTTACTTTTATTGTATTGGAAAGAACAAGAAATTAAACTAAAACAGAAATAAAAATTATTAAAAACTACAGACATTTAAAAAAAAACACATAAAAAAATTATTACAACTGCAAAAATAAAAATGGTGCACAAAAAACAAAAAATAGCAAAAATTATTACTTTAACTGCAAATGAAAATGGTAAATATATATTAAAAAAAAGAATTATTAAATATTTAATTAATAAAGCTTCTGAATAGAATAAAAAAAAGCTCTGATTTAAAGTCAGAATCTAGCATGACATCAATTTAGTTTTACTGTATAGGAAAGAACAATAAATAAAAATAAATAAATACTATAACTGAAATCAAAATAGTAGATACAAAAATGAATTCAAAATATTATATAAAAATTAATAAAAACTATATAGACATTAAAAAACTAAAAATAGCAAAAAATACACTGCAAAATTAATTTAACTAGAATTGAAATGAAAATGGTAAATACAAAAATGACTTTGAAATATTACATTTAAAAATCCATTTACTTTTACTGTCTAAGAAAGAACAAAAAATTAAACTAAAACTGAAATAAAAACTATATAAAAAAAACTATAGACATTTAAAAAAAAAGTATAAAAATAGCAAAAATGCACAACAAAATTATTACTTTAACTACAATTGAAATAAAATGGTAAATACAAAAATAAAAATGAATACAAAATATTAAATAAAAAAGCTTCTAAATAGCTTTTTCTGACAAAAAGCAGCTTACCTTTAAAGTCTAAATCTTGCATGACAGCTATTTACTTTATTGTACAGAAAAGAACAAGAAATTAAACTAAAACTGAAATAAAAATAAATAAAAAAATATAGACATTGAATAAAACTGAAATAAAAATTACTAAAAACTACAGACATTAAAAAGCAAACACAAAAAAGCAAAAATACACTGCAAAATTACTTAAACTACAATTGAAATGAAAATGGTAAATACAAAATTAAAAACGAATTCAAAATATTAAATAAAAAAGCTTCTGAATAGCTTTATATGACAAAAAGAAAAGAACAAGAAAGAAGAAGAAGAAGGAAAGAACAAGAAATTCTGCATTTGTGTTTAACAGAAGAAAGTCATAAAGTTTTTGAAAGAGCAGTGGAGTCAGTAATTTCCTTATAGTCTCCTTGAAGTGGTTAAACGTAATTACAAACTCAGAACAGTGAATACGAAACATCTATTACTGTCTAAGAAAACCATTCAAACACACAGGTTGAACTTTCAACTTGTGTTACAACAATCAAATCTCATTAAAACCACCACTCGATAAATGTACAGCAAAAACATTCGGTGTGCCACTGAATTTCCCAAATCTCAATCTTCACCACATCAAGCTACATGTAGGAGTGAAGAATAATACTGAGATTTAAAGAGATCAATGTGCCTATACGTCTTTTCACCCCATTTGACAGTCATTAGAAATGTAATTGTTCTCAGTAATTATGTTCCCTGCTATTCAAGAGAACGTCTCCTATAATCCACACATATGAAGCTGAAAGTACATAATCTGCTCATTAAATTTTTCATTTGTAGATAACACAGACAACAGACATCTATATTTTCTCTCCCGGTCACATTTCCCATCAGTTCGTCCTCATACAGAAACATGACTCTGTGAAATAAATCCTCAGTACAAAAGATTAAAAAAACAGCGAGTCAAAGTGATTTCTTGCGCCATTTTTGGAAATGAATGTCTACAAAGCCTATCTACTAGTTAAAACATTTGTACAGAAGGTGAGTATGTTCAGCTCAGGAGAACTTTCAAAGCATAAGCATACTACACACAATTTAAAATTTTTTAAAGACAGTTCACCCAAAAATTAAAATTACCCCATGAATTACTCACCCTCAAACTATAGGTGTATATGGCTTTCTTCTTTTAGACAAATATAAGAGTTATATTAAAGGAGAAGTCCACTTCCAAACAACAATTCACAAATAATTTACTCACCCCCTTGTCATCCAAGATGCTCATGTCTTTCTGTCTTCAGTCGTGAAGAAATTATGTTTTTTGAGGAAAGCATTTCAGGATATTTCTCCATGTAATGGACTTCATTGGTGTCCTGATTTTGAACTTCCAAAATGTAGTTTAAATGCAGCTTCAAAGGGCTCTAAACGATCCGAGCCAAGTAAGAAAGGTCTTATCTAGCGAAACAATCTGTCATTTTTTTCAGAAAATAAAAATTTGTGTATTTTTAAGCACAAAAGCTCGTGTAGCACAGGCTCTGGGATGCGCATTCACGTACTATTGAATCACGTCGAAAGGTCACGCGGAACAGTGTTTACAAAGCGAATGCACAAAGACTAAGAGAGTGCAAGTAAGTCAAACGCTGTTTACAAACAAAAAGCTACAATGATATCGAAGCTACAACGAAGTTTTTCGACATACTCTACCTTTTTGAGCCGGAGTACACAGACGATGAACTTGTGGTGATTCGAAGACGTGATACGTAGTAGTGATGGGAAGTTCGGATCATTTTACCGACTCGGACCTTTGAGTCTCGTTCAGCAAAATGAACGAATCTTTTTGAGTCATTTTGTTCATTTTAGCAAAATCAGCATCACATGACAGCCCCATAAGATGAACAAATGACTCGAAAAACCCGAAGACTCGAAACAGGTGAACTAATTCCAGTACAGAACCTAATAGGATGTTGTGCATGCGCGACTGAACGAATCACTCCCCGAGACGACTCGTTCTTCCCGAGTCACATTAAAGATTCGTTCAAATTGAACGAATCGTTCAAGAACGACCCGTGGACGTGCATCCCAGAGCCTGTGCTACACAAGCTTTTGTGATGAAAAAGTATACAAATTTTTATTTTCCGAAAACAATGACCGATCATTTTGCTAGATAAGACCCTTCTTTTTGACTGGGATCGTTTAGAGCCCTTTGAAGCTGCATTTAAACTGCATTTTGGAAGTTCAAATTAGGGGGACCAATGCAGTCCATTATATGCAGAAAAATCCTGAAATGTTTTCCTCAAAAACCATAATTTCTTTACGACTGAAGACAGAAAGACATGAACATCTTGGATGACGAGGGGGTGAGTAAATTATTTGTAAATTGTTGTTCTGGAAGTGGACTTCTCCTTTAAGAAATGTCCTTTTTCAAGCTTTATAATTGCAGTGAATGGCTGTTGAGATTTTGAAGCCCAAAAAAGTGCATCCATCCATTATAAAAACTACTTCACATGGTTAACTCCAGAGAGTTAATAAAGGCGTTCTGAAGCAAAGTGATGCATCTGTGCAAAATTTATGTGCATAACCTAATTAAAATTCACGATTACTGAGCCATGCCCCTAAATTTATGCACCATTTTTTTAAACGACATAACCAGTATGTTTTTTTCTTGTGCCCAAGAATAAAATCCAGACCATATTTTCGCACTTGGATGCAGTTTTTTAGTTTTAAATTGGGTCCAGATAAATAAAAGAAATGTCACTGTGATTTTCTGTCAGCTTCAGAGGAGCAAAGCAAAGAGCCACCGGTTGGCTTTTTGTTCCCGTCTAATCACACCCTGCTGTTCGTATGTCCTTATCCTGTCTGTTCCTTTAGATCAAACTGTATTCGCCCCTGCATTGCCTCTCTGGACGTTCCCTTCTCACGGACAATGAAGCCTTCCAGTCTGTCAGTCATCCAGTCCAAGCTAATGATGATTGTGCCTTTGTGTCTGATTTAATGGATTCCATTCACAGTATGTTTCTAAAGAGATATTTTATCAGAACATTCAGGCAATCATCGACGTGCGGTGTGCTATAAAACGGAGATGAATCCCATAGTTATTTATAGCACTGTCTCACAACACCGTCTCACATTGAAAGCACCAGGTTTATGTGAAAATATGAAACTGATGTTGTGGTTTACATGCATCCGTTGTTTTACCAGTTATGATTGTTTTCAAATGCAATACAAATCTTGCTGGAAACCACGGTTTTGCACAACATTTACAGTGAAACCGCATCTCTCTTTTCATATGGTCACATCTATCACTGACAGCACAACACAAGTCATCAGATTTAGTGGTTATTTCTTCATTTCTTCTGTGAAGTACCAGATTCTGTCTGCAGACATTATGGATGTGTTACAAAACTGAGTGAGATGTACTTTTGGCACCCAAACTGTCATGAAGAGACTAATTTAAAACACTCTACATAGGAAGTAACTTATATGGTGCTCAGCTAACACTACAAAAATATGCTCTAATAAGCTCTAATATATATGAAATACAAAGCATATATTCTGTCCAATTTTTTAAAAGGAGAAGTTTACTTCCAGAATGAAAATTTTCTGATAATTTACTCACTCCCATCCAAGATGTTCACATCTTTCTTTCTTCAGTCGCAAAGAAATTACGTTTTTTGAGGAAAATAACAGAATGGACTTCAATGGTGGACAGCGCTTTAAAAGGTCCAAACTGCAGTTTTAATGCTCTTCAAAGGGCTCCAGCCAATAAGTAAGAGTCTTATATAGCAAAGCGATTGGTCATTTTCTTAAAAACATATGCCAGTCTTGCATTAGCTCTGCAATGTCCATGCGTGCCTTTAACGCATTACGTAATCACATTGGAAAGGTCATGCACCGTTAGTTATCTCATTTTCTCCTCCAACTTCATGTCGTCTGACATTGTTGTTTTACCGCTTTTTGTAAAGGGTGTTTGACTTTCTTTGCACGTTTGCTTTGTAGACACTGGGTCGGGACTTCCGCCTACATTACGTGTGAGGTCGTGCTAGTGCAAGATGAGCATTTGTGGTTAAAAAGTATATATTATTCTTTATTCCTCAGCTGGGATTGTGTAGAGCCCTTTGAAGCTGCATTGAAACTTTAATTTGGACCTTCAACCCGTTGGGCACCATTGAAGTCCACTATATAGAGAATCCTGGAATGTTTTCCTCAAAAACTTAATTTCTTTTCGACAAGAAAGAAAGAAAGACATGAACATCTTGAATGACATGGGGGTGAGTACATTATCAGGAAATTTTTATTCTGGAATTGAAAGTCTCCTTTAATTTATTTTCATATTTTGTATATATTTTAAATGAAGATAAATTACATTTTAAACAATAGTATAATGTAATTATAATATTATATTAATAATATTTATAAAATTAAGATATTTTTATCTATGTATTTTAGTATTCAAACATTTACATTAATCTTTTTCTTGCTTTGTTTAACATATTTAATTAATTTTGCACTAAGCTTATCACAGTGCACTTTGGATCATTTTTGAAAATGGTGTATTCAGTGCTACCTTAAAAATGGGCTAAAGTGAGCTAATTAAAGGAACAGTTCACCCAAAAATGAAAACTTTTTTTTTTTTCTTCAGTCGAATTATGTTAAGAAATTGTGTTTTTTGAGGAAAACATTTCAGGATTTTTCTCCATATAATGGACTTCAATGGTGCCCCTGATTTTGAATGTCCAAAATGCAGTTTAAATGCAGCTTCAAAGGGCTCTAAACAATCCCAACCGAGGAAGAAGGGTCTTATCTAGCAAAATGATCTGTTTATTTCCAAAAAAAAAAAAAAAAAAAAAAATTTTTAACCTCAAATGCTCGTCTTGTCTCATCTGCCTAAACATTGTTTTTTTCCGATTCATGACAGTTATGGTATGTCAAAAAACTCCCATCTCATTTTCTCCTCCAACTTTAAAATCATCCTACATCGCTGCAGAAGTACCGACCCAGTGTTTACAAAGTGAACGTGCAAAGAAGGTCAAACGCCCTTTACAAAAAAAAGGTAAAAAAGTGATGTAGGATGATTTTGAAGTTGGAGAAAATGAGAGGGGAGTTTTCTGACATACTCTAACTGTCTTGAACCGGAAAAAACAGAGTTCAGGCAGACAAGACAAGACGAGCGTTTAAGGTTAAAAAGTACATAAATTGTAATTTTTTTTTTTTTTTTGTAAATTAACCTATCATTTCACTAGATAAAATCCTTCTTCCTCGGTTGGGATCTTTTAGAGCCCTTTGAAGCTGTATTTAAACTGTATTTTAAAAATTAAAAATCAGGGTCACCATAGAAGTCTAGTATATGGAGAAAAATCCTGAATGTTTTTCTCAAAAAACATAATTTCTGTACGACTGAAGAAAGAAAGACATGAACATCTTGGATGACAAGGGGGTGAGTACAGTATCTGTAAATTTTTGTTCTGGAAGTGAACTTCTCCTTTAAATCACTTGCTCACTTGAATGGGTGAATGGGTGCTGTCAGAATGAGAGTCCAAACAGTTGATAAAAACATTACAATAATCCACAAGCAATCCACATGACTCCAGTTTACGTATTTTTAGTTGGAAGCAACAGTTTGAAGTTAAAAATGTCTTAACTATGTTTTTTTTTTATTAAAAAACATAGAGCTGGACTGAAGTTGTGTGAATTACTTGTGGATTATTGTGATGCTTGGACTCTCACTCTGACGGCACCCATTCACTGCAGAGAATCCACTGGTGAGCAAGTGATTTAAAGGGATAGTTCACCCAAAAATGAAAATTATGTCATTAATTACTTAGCAGCAATGCAACTACGATGTTCAAGGCCCAGAGAGGTACAGTATTAGGGGTATAGTTCTTTTTTTCTGGCCCATAAAATGTTGCACTGCTGTCTATGCAGGGTCAGAAAGCTCTCGGATTTAATCAAAAATATCTTAATATATGTTCTGAAGATGAACGAAGGTCTTACAAGTTTGGAACGACATGAGGGTGAGTAATTAATGACAGAACTTTTTTTGAACTATGCCTTTAATGCTACATTTTCCAAAACTCATCTACATTTTGGATTGCCTGAGGGTGAGTAAATTAAGCAAATTTTCATTTTTAGGTGAATTAACACTTTTAAAATAGCTGTTTTACATCAAGAGCAGTGCTTTAAAGTGCTGCCAGCATAGGCGGCTTACTAGGTTTTGGAACAGAGTATATATCTGAGCATCCCAACAAAACCATCCACCAGGAGATGTGAAGAAAGCATGGGAAGTTGAAATGGACTGAAAGGTAATTGCTGTCACTATGTGTGTGTTTCTCATTGATGGAGTCTGGCACACACACTGTACAGGCTGAATGCCCTGTGTTCACACTTTTCTCTCTAACAAAGGCCTCGTCCAGCCCTCTCAGAGCGGGACTGAAACCTGGGGAGGGCTGGAGGGCTAATTGAAAGAGCAGAAGATCTCGCATGAGGTCATCCTCCACCACTGCTTTTAACCAGGACCAATCGTGTCCATGGCAACCACAGTTGCTTGAATGGTGGCCATGGCCTGAAAAAAAGGTTGGCAGAGACAAAAGAAACCATTTACTAGGAATGTCTTTTGGGTTTGGCAGCTAGATACAAAATACAGCAAAATAGCTGTTATTTTTAGGGGCTATGGAATTTAAACAATGCATTTGCTACTATTTTGTGGACAATACCATCTCAAAAGCTTGGAATAATTAGATTTTTTTACTGTTTTTGAAATAGGTCATTTTATGCCTATTAAGCTGCATTTATTTGATAAAAATGTGAAACAATGTGTAACAACAGTGTATTCAATTAACAGCTTGGTTATTACTCCAGTACTCAGTTGTTGTTGTTGTTGTTGTTGTTGTTTTTGATGAGTAGAAAGTTCAGCATTATTTTAAAAAGATTTTTTGTTATAATGTAAACATCTTTACTTTCACTTTTGATCAAATGAATGCATACTTACTAAACATTCTTTTTCAATATATATATATATATATATATATTTTTTTTTTTTTTTCAAAGAAAATCTTTGACCAAAATTTTCGAATGGTAGTGTATTTTACAAACTATAAAAGAGTATTTCCAATGAATGTACTAATCACTAAAATAGATCAAGTTAACAGCGAAAATAAATAAAATAAAATAAAATAAAATATTTTTTTTCCACAATAATTTGACAGGATTGTAAAAAATGAAATGAAATGAAATGAAATGAAATGAAATTAAATTAAATTAAATTAAAAATAAAGTATATGTCCTGGCCCAAATTTGAGAGAAACAGGTTAGTGATTTCTTGGGGTTTTTATTTTTTACAAACATATATCAATTTATACATAATGATTTGACAGGATCGTAAAAAAATAAGATAAAATGAGAAAAAATAAAATAAAATAAAATAAAATAAACAGGTTAGTGATTTCTTGGGGGTTTTATTTTTTACAAGTATATATCAATTTATCCACAATGATTTGACAGGATTGTAAAATAAAATAACAAATAATAATAATAAAAAATAAAATTAAATAAAATTAAATTAAATAAAATTAAATCCCAAATGTCAGAGAACCAGGTTAATGATTTCTTGAGGTTTTAATTTTTTGGAAATATGGATAATTTTTTTCAAAATGATTTGACAGGACTGTAAAATATATATATATATATATATATATATATATATATATATATTTTTTTTATTGGTTGCTGTAATTGTTCTTGCAGCCCTGGTAACTTCAGCACAAAAGAAATCTAATTTCAAAGGTAAATTTTTGAGTCAAATGCATTTTCAACAAGTACTGTAAAAACAAACAAACAAACAAGTTCTTCCTTAAGGCTGCCATATAAAAGCAAAGACATTTATTACACAAACAAAGTCTATTTTAATTTCACATCTTTACTTTACAGGTGAAAACACACCATAATTGTATTTTTTTTTCTGCTTCACTGTCTCAGACTCACTGGCAGGGCGATAATATGTTCGGCACAAGGTGTTGAACTATAAATTTAAAACTTGATTAACCCTGACAGCGGAGGTAGTGCTGCACTCCATAATGTAATGATTCTTTCCCAAGGGCACCGGAGAACAGGCCGTGCAGAGGTACAGATGCATGACCTGTGGGCTCTGACTAAACCTACTGCCCCTAGCGTGACTCTACAGCCTGGGTCCTGCTGACAAAGCACATCGGCTCGCCTCTAAAAGCCAAGAAAGTTGCTGAGGCAAGGCAAAATAAGTGAACCAAGAAATGCTTATTTTAAGGACAAATTTTTACAATTTGTGAGGTGCAGAGGTTACCCTGGAAAAGAACCCTGACAGATTTGCTCCCTGGACTTAAACAACCCTGGGCTAACTTCAGCATTTTTTAACATTTGGAACGTGATGTAAGCTGCGTCTGCTTGGCATGTGAAATTAATGAGCAGTGAGTAATGACTACATGCCTGCACCAGCATATAAAAAGCAAGCTGCTGATCACACATGCATGCAAACATTACAAACACCATGCTTCTATATATTCAGCTTTTTGCTAGGAGAATTTAGCAATGCAAATAACCATTCTTACACCTATGGAAGTCCATTTTCCACCAAGGAATAAAAAAATAAATCACTTCAACTTTCATATAAACTTGCAATTCACCCTTCGATTGACAGGAGATCTGACCAATCATAATGCAGAATCTGCCATTTTGTCTGACAAACAATCCAGACAGGAGAGTAGATTAACGTTGGTAAACTTGAACTGAAAAATGGTGTATATTTACGTTTTTCTGTGGTTAAAACAAGACATCTTCGGATGTTTATTTATGCTTATTTTGTGCTATAACTAGTAATAAGCAAGAGATGATCGGTTCATGTGCCGCTTAAAAAGGGGTGCTAAAGCGATCTGTCACGACACATTAAAGAGCCACAAAACAGTATTTATTGTTTGAATCTTATATGACAATATTTGAAAGCTAAGACTTAGTTTCAAAAGAAACCTGCTTTGTCTTGCCCTGTCTGTCAGCATGTTGTCAGTCTCCTCTGTGAAAAATGTATTTTTCACAGCGTGAGAACTGCTTCAATGCTTTTCAGACATGGCAACAAAGGACAAAAGATCAACTGCAAGAAAAGAAAAAAAAGAAAACTGTGATATAATAAGCCACAATTATCTTTTTTATTCTGTGGTGGAAAGAAAGAGTTACGAGATATAAATACAGAATTCTGACCTTATTTATTCTCATAATTAGGAGTTTACATGTCACAATTCTGACTTTTTTCTTGCAGTTAAGTGTTTTCCCCTGCAACTGAAAAAAAAAAAGTTTTTCTCTCACAATTTAGATTTTTCTTCCTCCAATTGCGAGTTTATATCTTTATTTTTATATATTTTCCAAAAATGAAATAAAAAAATGGAGTAAAACTAAAAAATGTCATTTTTTAATTTTAAATTTTATTATCTTATCTATTTTTCTCACAGTTCATATCTCGCAACTCTGACTTTTTTTTCTCCGATTTGCAAGGAGGAAAAGGTTGGAATTGTGAAATAAAAAGTGACCTTATTTTATTTTATTTCATTTTATTTTATTCACTGGCTTCAGTAAATACCTGAAGATTTTTCATGTTTTTTCAAAGAAGTCTCTTCTGCTCACCAAGCCTGTATTTATTTGATCCAAACAAAAAACAGTACATTTTTCAAACATTTTTACTATTTAAAATAACAGTTTCCTATTTGAGTATATTTTAAAATGTAATTTATTCATGTGATTTCAAAGCTGAACTTTTAGCAGCATTACTCCAATCGCAAGATTCTTCAGAAATCATTATAGTATTCTGATTTGCTCAAAAAACATTTATTATTATTACGCTGAAAACAGCTGGGTACAATTTTTTACAATTTTCTGATAATAGAAAGATCAGAAGAACAGCATTTATCTGAAATAAAAATCTTTTGTAACATTATAAATCTTTATCATCAATTTTGATCAATTTAAAGCATCCTTGCTAAATAAAAGTATTAATTTCTATAATTTATTTCCCCACAAAAGAGAAATATATACTGACTTTTGAATGGTATAGTGTATAATGCTACAAAAGCTTTTTATTTCAGATAAATGCTGATCTTTGGATCTTTCTATTTAAAGAATCCTTAAAAAAACCTACTCAACTGTTTTAAATATTGATAATTAAAAAAAAATGTCTCTTGAACAGCAAATCAGCATATTAGAATGGTTTCTGAAGGATCATGTCACACTGAAGATTGGAGTAATGATGCTTAAAATTAAGCTTTGATCACAGGAATAAATTACATTTTAAATTATAATCAAATAGAATACAGTTATTTCAAATAATACAAATATTTCACAATATTAATGGTTTTGCTGTACTGTAAATCAAAAAATTGCAGGCATAGCGAGCAGAAAAGACTTCAAAAACATTAAAAATATTACTGTTCAAAAACTTTTGACTGGTAGTGTCTTTTCAGGTAAAATCTTACTAAACAAGTCCCTGAGTGAGTTTTTTCATAAAAAAAAAGTGTTCTATTTACATTAAAACTGGGACAGTCCAATAAAATAAAAAAAAATCTTGTATGACCTATACGACATCTCATAATAAAAATCATAACCACTTGATCACATCTTATTTCAAGGGAGATAAAAAGTCTCTTCGGGATAACTTTTGATTGGAAAAATGTGAACCTGATAGCAGAAACAGTAACATAAACGCTTTTCGCAGCATACAAAAGTTTAAATTTGGAATATACTTTTATACATTATTTGTCTATTTATAACAGATTAAAACATATATTACTCTATAATTATGTATTTACGAGGCCAGTGATTTTGATGAACTGCATGTGACAAACTCAGCAGAGAGAATTTTTAGTCTCTTTCTCTAATTGTTTCGATAGATAAATGGGCTTTAGAAAAGTCCCCTGGTTCGTGACCCACTTCCTGTCCATTTGATCAGCTCAATAGAGCACTTTCAGGGATTTTCTGTGCTGTTCCCAGACAAATTGGACGGTAAACTGCACAGGATTGCTGTGATGGACGACTGTAATATCGTCCTCTCTTTCTCATTGGTGTGTTGGAGATAAGTAAGATCCTCTGAGCGTTTCTCGCAGACAAAGCTCTGCCAAAGGCAAATCGTCAAACTGTGAAGCAACAATAACACACGGAAGGAAAGAGGCACAGGGATGTACAACAAAAGAACATTAAGCTGAACATCACAATCCCTGCAGGTACTTAGGCGGCTCAAAAGCATCCAAGTTTCTTTTAGTACAGTGGCAATATCTGAAGTTGTAGACTGACATGCCCTGGGACGCTGTATGAGAGAACTGTGTGTCATTATCTGCTGTCACCTGCCTGCCTGTCTGTCTGCCTGCTTGTCTGTCTATCTTACAGTTCAAACGTTTGGACTTACTTATATTTGATACATCAAATCACAAAAAAGTGACAGAAAAGCCATTTAATGTTATGTAAAGCAGTGTTGGCAATACTGATAATAATAAGAAATGCTTCCTGAGCATCAAACAGCATATTAGAATAATTTCTGAAGGATCATGTGACACTAGGTGCGTTTTCATTACAGATTTGCACAAAACATTTGCAGTATTTTATAAATGTTGATAAAAAAACTATTTCAAAATGATGGCGTTTCCAACATTGTTACCAATGTTATGCAACAAAAACACCATTTTTTCCTCGTGAAAAGTCATGACGACCGATGTAGGTAGGTTTACGTATATTACAGTCACTGCACTAGCCATTATTTTTAAACAAAGGAGATATAGACCTTAAAGGAGAAGTTCACTTCCAGAACAAAAATTTACAGATAATTTTCTCATCCCCAAAATGCAGTTTAAATGCAGCTTTAAATGGCTCTAAATGATCCCAGCCAAGGAATAAGGGTCTTATCTATCTATTTTCGAAACAAATTCACAATTCATATACTTTTCAACCTCAAATGCTTGTCTTGTCTCGTCTCTGCAATGCGCAGACTGTGTAATCCGAGTCAATACCGTTAGAGTATGTCGAAAAACTCCCACTTCTTTTTTTTCCTCAACGTCAAAATCGTCCTACATAGCTGTTTTCCTTTTTTTTTGTAAAGGGTGTTTGATCTTCTTTGCATATTCACTTTGTAAACACTGGGTCGGTACTTCTGCAGCAATGTAGGACGATTTTGAAGTTAGGTAAGAAAAAGATATGGGAGTTTTTCGACATGCCCTAACTGTATTGACAGTATTGAACCGGAAAAAGCTCACGCAGACCTAGACAAGACGAGCGTTTGAGGTTAAAAAGTATAGAAATTGTTCATTTGTTTTGAAAATGACCGATCGTTTTGCTAGATAAGACCTTTGAAGCATTTAAACTGAATTTTGGTAGTTCAAACTTGGGAGCTACATTGAATATGGAGATAATTCCTCATGAAAATTTTTTCCTCATGAAACATAATTTCTTATTGAATGAAGAAAGAAAGACACAAACATCTTGGATGACAAGGGTGTGAGTAAATTATCTGTAATTTTTTATTCTGAAAATTAACTTTTCCTTTAATTCCATTGCAGTTTTGCAAAATATTCCTTTTTTGAATTGCCTGAAAAACCACCTCATACGAGTGTAAAAACGCTTTTGCGACATATGGGAGTTTTTGCGAAATTGATGCATTTCCATTGGGCGTGTTTTAATTTGTGCAGTTGGAAGGGTAATGGAAACGCAGCTACTGAAGACTGGAGTAATGGCTGCTGAAAATTCAGCATTGCCATCACAGAAATAAACTACATTTTAAACTGTATTCAAATAGAAAACGGTTATTTTAAATAGTAATAATATTTCACAATATTGCTGTATTATTTGATCAAATAAAGCCTTGGTGAACATAAGAGACTTTCTCATGTATGTTTCCGCCTGTAAATCAGGACTTTTTAAACTTTTTTTTAAAGAATTATTTAAATGAATTTCATTGAAATTAATTTGCTACTTAATCTACTTAAAGTATATTCAATTGAAATTGAGAAATTCAATTTTAATTACATTTGAAATGCATTATTTCAATTCTGAAAGGTGGCACAATCCTAACTTACTGTGTTAAAGGAGAAGTTCACTTCCAGAACAAAAATTTACAGATCCAAGATGTTAAATGTGGCTTCAAACGATCCCAAATGCGGTTGTAAACGATCCTAGCCAAGGAAGAAGGGTCTTATCTAGCGAAACGATTGGTTACTTTCATTAAAAAGATACAATTTAAATACTTTTTAATCTTACACTCGTCTTGTCTTGCTCTGCCTGAACTCTGTGTATTCTGGTTCAAGACAGTTAGGGTATGTCAAAAAAACTCCAATCGTATTTTCTCCCTCAACTTCAAAAATCATTTCAAAATCATCCTACATTGCTGCAGAAGTACCGACCCAGTGTTTGCAAAGTGAACATGCAAAGAAGATCAATTGTATTCTGAAGCAGTAAACTGTAATTTGAAGCATTTAAAGGGATTATGTTATGCTACATCTACATCATCCACTGTGAATGTGCATACGACAGTTAGCAAAAGCTATAGACTGCGGTTTATAAAGTTTTAAATGTGGATATTTTTCATACACAAACACATCGATTCACTTCAGAAAGCCTTTATTAACCTCCCGGAGCTGTGTGGAGCATCTTTTATGATGGATGGATGCACGCTTTTGTTCTTCACAATCTCAACAGCCATTCACTGCCATTATAAAGCATGAAAGAGCCAGGACATTTTTAATATAACTCCGATTGTATTCGTCTGAAAAAAGAAAGTCATATACATCTAGGATGGCTTGAGGGTGAGTAAATCATGGGGTAATTTAAATTTTTCAATAAACATTTTTCAGTTCAAGCTGTCACCACCTCCATTATTAATCTGTTCACATGTTCCCTGTGCATAATAGCAGAATCGATACAGGTGCATTCAGTTAAAGCGACAAAGAAAAAAGCATAAAAAGAGGTGCAGAATAGCCCTCTTCCATTTGGGAGCAGCCAGGACGTGGTGATTGCCTTTAAATGCCACAGTCAGGGAGAAATCTGCAGTCATTCAGGAGGTATTGATCAGCCTTCAGAGCTTTGAGAATTAATTCAACAGGAATAACAGGAGCCTTTATAAACCGACAGCACGCTGCGCTCACCAGCCATCTCGCTCATAATAAACAGAGCGCAAGTGAGCGTACTGTATGATTTTAATTAGGCCGAAGCCATAAGTGCATGCTTTTCTCCAATGCTCTGGTGGGGAATGTTTATGCTTTGAAAATCTGCAAGAACTGAATGCAATTACAGCGTGTAAACACGAGCTGCCCAGTTCAGGGAGTCATAGATTACGGGCTGCAGAGCGCTTCATTTTAACATTCATGAGATATTGACATACAAACCTAGTGGATATGAAACACGTCACGTCCAATGAAAGTTACTTTGCATTACATATCTGCTGCCCCTGTCCAGTTTCTTTGACACGCTATGTGGTCTCTAAATGACAGTGCAGTGCAGCACGAGGACAAAACAAAAAAAATCTTTCACTGTAATTTTCCAAACAAAACTCAATGCTTCTATTCGTATCTGAGCACTCCATCTCGATGGATTATCGATCAACAGGATTTTCCCAGCAGGCAGCAGGACACGCACTGAGCTGAAAGGCACATTAGAGGAATAAGCAAGTTAGTTGGCAAAATTTCTAAGCACCCTTGATGTGATAACCGTCAATCATTAAATGCACCATCCAGTATCGATCACCAGTCAAAACCCACTCAAGGTGCAACGGCTGCATTACCAACCTGGAAGTAACACCTGTTTTTCAGGTTTATCTGTCTGTCATCTGTCAGATATCTGGTTAAAAATACTGAAATGTATATTCAGAGCAGCTGCACTTTATTCCTCAAACGTTTAGTTGACAGTGTATCATTTCTAACACAATAATACTAAAAAACAATTGGTCTCAAATCTAATTTTACTCAGAAATTGCACTATTAATTACAAAGACAGAGCAACACAACGAATTAAACATGAAATTGTAAAATACAAACACTGAATTAAAAAAAATATTCTTGTAAAATATACTCCAATCATTATGGAAGCCTGTTTTTGCCACTGAATAAAAATACAAAATGGTAATTGCAACTTTTGCGGCAATTCTTACTTTTTTCACAATTGCTTAACATAAACTCGAAATTTTGACTTTTTTCTCAAAATTGTGAGATATATAAACTCGCAATTCAGACTTTTTTTTTCACAAATGCGAGTTTGTATCTTGAAATTCTGACTTTTTTCTTGCAATTTTTTTCTCTGACATTTTTCTCAGAATTTTGAGATAAAAACTCACAATTGTGAGTTATAGTCACGCAAAATTGTGAGATATAAATTCGCAATTACCATTTTTTAATTTTATATTTATTTTATTCAGTGGCAGAAACAGGCTTAATTATTATGAGTACTCTCTCTCTCTCTCTCTCTATATATATATAAAGAACCATATATATATATATAGACAAACAGAGAGAGATAGATAGACGATAGATAGATAGACAGATAGATAGATAGATGGATGGATAGACAAACGGATATAGACAGACAGACAGATAGATACATAGATAGACAGACAGACAGACAGACAGACAGACAGATAGATAGATAGATAGATAGATATAGATAGACAGATAAATAGATAGATAGATAGATAGATAGATAGATAGATATAGATAGACAGACAGATAGATAGATAGATAGATAGATAGATAGATAGATAGATAGATAGATAGATAGATAGATACATAGATGGACAGATAGATAAACAGATATAGATAGACAGACAGACAGATAAATAGATAGACAAACAGATATAGACAGACAGACAGACACAGACATACAGGCGATAGATAGATAAATAGATAGATAGATAGATAAACAGATATAGATAGATAGACAGACAGATAGATAAATAGACAAACAGATATAGACAGAGACAGATGATAGATAGATAGACAGACAGAAAGAAAGACAGACAGATAGACAGACAAACATATATAGACAGACAGACAGATGACAGATAGATAGATAGATAGATAGATAGAGAGAGAGATAGATAGATAAACAGATATAGATAGATAGACAGACAGATAGATAAATAGACAAACAGATATAGACAGACAGACAGACAGACAGATGATAGATAAAGAGCCATAGGTTTTGACTCTAGTTCCACTTCCTGTCTGTCACCATGGCGATCAGCATACATCAAATGCTCTTGAAGGTCACTTGAAGCTACAAGTGGGCAGAAAGCGACAGATCAGAAATGTGTTTGTCTGTCTTAGTTAACCACCATGACCAAGATCTCTTATGAACCACAATGACCCTCAGACATGATGAGAAATTTTCTGACCATCAAACTCCAAACTCAAACTTTTACCATCATCAAAAGACACACTTCTTGCTAAGTTGGTGTCATTAGGTTTGCTTTTCTTTGAGGACTAGAGTGGGCTGTTTTGTTGCAGTGACCTTGTAGAGGGTGTCTGCTGCGACGACCACACCGTGATATCGCCTTGCAACTTCTGAGCACAAATAAACACAGCAGCCCAATTAGAAAGGAACACGTGGCTCAGCTCACCCTATTCCTTCATACAAATAAAAGCCACAAACTGATATCATCATTCTGATCATTGGGATACATGCATCCCTCACCTCACTGAATCATCTGCTGCCAACTCACCTTCATGCAAAAATGTAATTCAAAAGCAATTCATTACGGTTTTCAAGGTGGTACGTCAAAGAAAAAGAAAGTCATGTCTTCCTGTGAGGGGATCATAGATCTTTTTAACAAGAGCGCGAGCCCGTCTTGCTCTAACGAAGCAGTTTCAGCTAAAAGCGGTTCAAATTTAGCTCCGAGGGCGGTTTTGAAAGCGGCCTCCATGACCGAATTTAATTGCGGCAGTAAAAAGTGTTATCGCATTAATGTGATTGTACATGGGCAATTGGTCATTTTATGAATCATTCCCCTGTGTAATTCGATTTGGAAATGTAATTGCTTAATTGCACGCTTGACATGCAGCCCAGATGTTTTTGTTCTCTGATACTGATGCTGAGAAATATAGGAAGATGTTAGTAAATGAGCTTTTGCTATAGACCTGCGATAACCTGGCACACAGCTATAGAGAAGTGCTTTAATCTTCAAGGGTAATTTCAGCCTCAATATAGTCTGCCGGAGTGAAGACGTCCTGAGGGGCGATTTGGCCTGGTTTAGGCTGAACATAGATTTTCTCACCTGACAAGGAACTCGGGATGTTCCATATTGCTGAGATAAGCAAAAAGACAAACGAGGCTGTCCAGAGCAAGCCTGAGAAACTGTTGCGCTGTATAAATACGGCCGTGGCTGTTGCTTCTGGAATGGTTTAAAACTGCTAAAACTGATTTCAGCTTTAAAAGCACTCATTTTAGTCCACTTTATTTTGACTGAAATGGCAAATACTGTAAGCTTAGTCAGCATAACATTTTGTGAAGTGAAAACCTGCAACAAATCCATTTTTAAGACATTTTTAACTTTAAACCAGTGGTGCGCGTGATGTTCTGAACTTTTTATTTATTTGTTTAACATTTTCTTAGTTAAACATTACTTACACCATCAGAAAAAGAAAAAAAAAAACAATTCTATTTTATATTTTTGCATTAACAAAGTAATCAATATTCTATTTATTAAAGCCAAGTATGAATCACATCAAGTTTTTTACATTAATTCCAAAATAATAACTCAAAGCATCAAAAATTTATATAATATATTTGATTTGTGAACTCATGTTCAGCTATTCTTTTGAATAGTTCATCTTTAGCTATCAGCCATTTCCTTTAAAATTCACCAAGCTGATTACTTCATTAAAAAAAAACTCCCACAGATCATGCTTTCATGCCATTTTAAGTCTTATTTTGACATAACAGAGTGGATATATCTAAGTTGTTTACTTACTTTTTAAATTAGTCTTCCCGTCAACACCATTATATTGTTTATTTGCCCCGCCCCTCTCTTCTCTCTGTGGAGAGACGAGCCTGTTTACTTTAGCCGCATTTAGCCGCTAAACTTGCTAACTAGCACATTATTAGGCACATATATAAGACGATCGCAAAGATTTATAAAAATAAAACCTTATACTCACTTCTGCTGTAAGTGAAGCTGGATCACGAATGATTTGTGTGAACATAGACGCATTTATGTAGATCGGGAGGCGCATTCCCTTTGCAAACAAACGTAATTAAAAGCATCTTCAGCGGCTCAGATGTCGGGAGTAAATGACGACCACTACGTTCATTATTACATCCAGCAACACAACACCTCAATCGCTCAGTCGGAGATATTCTTGTCTAACTTACATCCCTGCTCCGGCATTGAAACAAAGAGGGCGGACTGTTACAGCTGATCTGAGGTAAGACGCTCATGTCAATCAACTATCGTGGGAGCGGCCTCTGTCGGTGTGACGCCACAACGACAGGCATCTGAGAATGGCTCGATTTGAAAAAGGGAATATTATTTTTACAGATTAATTAAAAACCACCACATGGATTTTTATCATTATAGGATAGATTTGTAAATACACTGCCAACACACATTAATGTTCAAACAACATGTAAAAGTAAAATTAGCATCTGATGACCCCTTTAATGATGAATTGGTTTCTTCCAAACCTGCAGCTTTTTGCTTCACAAGATGTTAACTGATGGACTGGAGTCGTGTGCATTACTTTTGGATTACTGTGATGGTTTATCAGCTGTTTGGACTCTCATTCTGACGGCACCCATTCACTGCAGAGGATTCACTGCATCAGTGAACATTTTTATCTGTAATTACACTAAATACATTTGTGCATCATTTTTTCATTTCCTTTAATTCTTTTAAATGGGTCCTGAAAAAAAAAAAAAAAAAAAAAAAATCAGGATCTGTAATATTGGGTCTTATGCCAAAATGAGTTTTTTCTCTCCTCACAAATCCAGACATGGTGGTTTCCTAGACAACACAAACCATTTCTTCCTCTGTCGAAACGTCTGTACAAAGGAAAGAACATTTAAGCACTTTTCGTCGTGATTCTGATGAAATACTAATAAAACACCACTCTCTCTCTGGCAGGTTGCTTTCGGTTTCTCATTAAACCATGGAGGAGTGCAGTGGGCTGAGACAGGAACATTAAATGCATGATCGGCGCACACCAAAGTTAATGAGGAAGAGCACAGTCACCCTGCGGCGTTCCCCTGGGGAGGCAAAAAGAGAGCGTGTGCTTGTCCACGCTTTACCACAAGCTCCAAGGTCACTGCTGTTCTAAATTTGATCACTGATATTTCTCCTGTGTTCAGAACAGCACCTTTAGGTCACCTTTAGTTTACTTTCACTGATAAATACTTGTAGTTTTGGTCTGTCCTTACTGCAAACCCACAGTCCAGTGCATTAGAGTCGACTTATGTAAAGCTAATGACTCATGTGTAGAAAAATACATTTTGAACGCAATTTTAAGAACTTGCCATTGTCGGCTACAAACCCACTGATTCACTTGGAGAAGTTCGGAGAAGTCTCAAGAGTCACCGCTCTCTATGTGCTATTGATTTCTATAGTTCTACTAAGAGCAATCATTTTTGCTGGCTTTGGTATCTCTAGGTTGTTACTGGGCCATATCGACTGTTATGGAGCGTTAAATCAAGCCTCACTCCAATGTAAGAATGGAACTTACACAGATATTATGCTAACAATAGATCACACAGAAAACTCATGCAGCCTTAATAGACCTGCCAAACAATGTCAGTGAAGTTCGGTCACAAATAAAACACAACAGCTTTGGTGAAACTCCCCTAAGCCTTCTGTGCTTTCAGCAGATTATATGTGAAAAAAGTTATGAGGTCACATTTCACAAAAAAAAACTCTAAAACCGAACTCCATTAAACTTTGTGTTTTGCAAAAGTATTCATACCCCTTTTTCACGTTTTATGTTGCAGCCTTACGTTAAATTGCTTTAAATAACTTTTTTCCCCACATCAATCTACACTCCATACACTATAATGACAAAGCAAAAAACAGATTTGTGACAACTTTAAAAATCCTTTAAAATTAAAAAATGAAATTATTACATTGCATAAGTATTCATACCCTTACCGCGGAAGTTGAAGTTGAAACACCTTTACAGCCTCAAGTCTTTTTTGGTATGATGCAACACGCTTTTCACATCAGCATTTGGCAAATATCTTCTCCTCACCTCTTCACCCCTTAATTTCTGTTAGTTTGGATGGGGGCTGGCAGACATTTTTTTAGGTTTCTCCAGAAATGTTTGATTGGGTTCAAGCCCAGACTCTGGCTGGACCACTCAAAGACATTCACAGAGTTGTCTATAAGCCACTCTTGGTGTTTGCTTAGGGTCATTGTCCTGTTGGAAGGTGAACCTTCTGCCCAGTCTAAGGTTCTGAATGCTCTGGACTGGGTTTTCATCAAGGCCATCTCAATATTTTGCTGTGTTTTACTCTGACGAGTCCCTCAGTCCCTGCTGCTGAAAAACAGCCCCACAGCATGAGGCTGCTACCACCACACTTTACTTTTGGGATGGTACTCTGCAGGTGATGAGCAGTGCTTGGTTTCCTTCAAACACGATGCTTGGGATTGAGGTTCATCAGACCAGAGAATTTGGTTTCTCACAATCTGAGATCCTTTAGATGATTTGTTGCAAATTCCAAGTGTGTTTTCATGTGTCTTCACCAGGGAGAGGATTGAGTCTTGCCACACATGCAAAAATCCAAGATTGTTTGTCCTTCTGTAAGTTTCTCCCATCTGCATATATGATCATGGAGCTCAACAAGAGTGACCATCAGCTTCTTGGTCTCCAGTCTAACTAAGAACGCTCTCCATCAATTGCTCATTTTGGTCAGGACGCCAACTCTAGGAAGAGTCCTAGTTGTTCCAAACTTCATTCATGATGGATAATGGAGGCTACATGCTTCTGTGAACCTTCAATTCAGCAGAATTTTTTCTGAACTCTTTCCCAGATCTGTGCCTTGATGCAGTCCTGTTTCCGAGCTCTACGGGCAGTTCTTTTGACCTCAGGGCTTGGTTTTTGCTCTGATATGCATTTTCAGCTGTTAAGCCTTTTATTGAGAGGTGTGTGCCTTTCCAAATCATACTCCTTCAAATGAAATTGCCACAGGTTAACTCCACTCCAAGCGTAATAACATCTACAAGTCATATGAATGCTCCTGAGCTAAATTTTAAGTGCCCCAGAAATGAATACGAATACAGAAATGGGTATGAATACTTATGCAATGGAATCATTTAAATTTTCTATTTATAATAAATTTGCAAAGTTTTATGCTTTGTTATTATGGTGCATGGAGTGTAGATTGATGTGGAAAAAAAAGTTATTTAAAGCAGTTTAACATAAGGCTGCAACATAACATGAAAAAAATGAGGCACTGCATATTACCTCACATATTTGGTAATATAATATTACATAAATCGAGGCTTGCTTTTTGAGCCATTAATAAGACGCATCATGATCATTTTATCCAGTTAGCCGGTTACATAATGTAAAAACACAGATAAAAATAATTACACTACCGTTTAAAAGTTTGGTGTCAGTATTTTTTGAATATTTTGATTTAAATACATGCCATACTTTTAAACGTTCTATTTATCAGAGTCCTTTAAAACATGTATCACAGTTTCCACTTAAATAAATTAGATTTTTAAATATATGAACAGAAATTTGTAATAAAATGTTTTGAATTTCGGTTTTCACAATTTTCAGCTTTTTTTGACCATTTTTACTGTTTTAGTATATATTTAAATCAAATATTTCAGCCTTAGAAACACTACATTTTACAGACTCCAAACTTTTGAGTGATGTGTAAATGTTATTTTTTCAGTAATGATCATTTTGAAGTAAAATTGTCTTATTAAAAATACCTGAAATTGCATCTATTCTGTACTAAATCATAGTTTGCTGTGAGTTTTTTTTAAAGACACAGGCCAGTGTAACTAGATGTCAATCACATACCTTGAGTTGAACTAAAATCTCGAAACATGTGAGGTGCAGCTGTCTTGAATTATTTCAGAAGGTGTCTTTGTCCTCAAGTTGCCTGCAAATACAGTAGGAAATAGGAAGAACTGCAACAAAAAAAAAGATCATTAAATAATGCTGCTATAACACTAGAGGTCGAGCAAATCTTCGAATAAAGAGGTGGAAACCCACAAAAAAGGGGAAAGATGGAAGAAAAAGATTAAAAGGACTTTCACACAAGCCTCCATGATTAGCAGCGAAGCAGATACCGAACTCTTTAAAGATTTAAACTGACTCTCAAACCCGTTACAACGATCACGGAGGTCATCCGCTTCAAATCTCATGAAAGGCTTTTTGGCAAATGTCAAGAGCTTCATTTTCTGCATCATAATTTAGTGATAGCCCGACTGAACCGTAGAAAGTGAGAGGGCGACTCTGCGAATGTGATGAAACGAAAACAAAAACAGATAAAAAAGGTATTAATAGACCTGCTGGAGTATTTGTTTCAGTGATGTACGTTCCCCTCGCTGACATCATGCTTTTATCACATTTACTTTTATCTCAAAGTGCCTTCCACTCTCGTCAGAGAGCATTACAGTTTATGAAACGTTTAAACGTACGTGCGTGGAGTTTTCTGCAGAGTAACTCCATCTGAAGGTCACCTCTTGTTTGAGGGAGGATTTAAATGTTATAATCACTGTAATTTCTTCCCTTCAAAACAAAATACGACAAGAAATATTTCTAATCCTAATCCATTTTTCACTGTCTAATCCTCTTTATTGCTAAATGGCCCTGGCCCTGGTTATGTTCCCTTAGGCTACAAGTACTTTACATAATGTCAGAAAGTGTGCTTTAAGACAGTTGAAGGTCTTTTGCCAGTGTGAAGACCAAATCACCAGATCAAATAGCCAACAATTAGTATTCTTCGCCAGAGAAAAACCTTATAGAGTCACACATATTCTCTAGTTCATTTATTTTTGCTAATCTGCTGATTTAAAGAACATAGAAACCAATATACTGGTCTGAGCAGGGTGGGAGACCATCTAAGACCAGAAAACTCAGGTCTAGGGTGGTTTAAGCAGGTTTTTTAACCTTTACAGAGTTGGAGTCCTCCACTCAGACTCATAGTGTTAACATTAACTAACATTATAACTTCACTTGTTTCCTTTTAGAACCAGCATCAGTCCTTTCTCCTTGGAAGTCAATTCATAGGAAAAAATAAGTTATTTCATTCCAACCAACAGATTAGGTTAGAAAAAAAAAAATGTCAGTGTGTTTTATGTATCTTCTAAATGGTCTGCAAAGCCCTGGCTGAAAATCCTTTAGTTACAGTGTATGTATAATTTATGAACATACACAGCTGAGGTATTTTGTTGTGCTCTTCTGTATAAAAATACAGTTCTTAAATTAAAAGCAGACAAAGAATTATGAAGGACAAACTACAGAGGGCGAGAAAAAGGCTGAAAGATGAAGGGTGTGGTGGAAAACATGTTCTCTAGAAACTCAGCCCTACATCAAAGTTGTTCCACCGCACAGAAAGGTCAAAAGCTTCCAAGTGTAGTTGTGCAGACAGCGCCTGAGTACAGGAAACACAGGTTACGAGTTAGCTGTTGACCTTTCTCTGCTTCCTCTAGGGATCAGAAACTTGTGTTCAAACAGGGAGAACATGTCTGAAGACGTGTAGGTGCACTGCAAGGGGCAGCCAGAGGTCCTCAGCGACACCACGTTGAGTGTCCAAGAACTGTCAGCGGTACAAGAGTTATACTGGATCTGGCCAGCTCAAATGCAGCTGTATTTCAAACATGAAATGTTTTGTATTACTAAACATGTTCAGCCAGTGTTGCAAAGCTTGATTTGTTGTTTTATGTTTTTGTTTTGTTTTTTCATATTTATTGATTTCTAGGGAGACAGAATGGGCTTTTTCTAAAGGAAACAAGTGAGAGATTCCACATCCAAGATGGGTCACATTAAATTACTCTTATGAAGGTTAAAAAGCTGCATGTTGAAAGAACAGACAGTTCTCCAGCGAGGCTAAAACCATCTATCTTTACTTTGTAAGGTCAAATCCGTACAAAAGATCTCAGCAAAAGGTCAAATCCTGAGCGAACAGCACTGTGGGGGATACAGAGATATTCATTTCATGCAGGGTATGATCTACTGTACCCATAGGGCGATGGATATTTACATATAGTGTTCAGAAGTGTGGCAGCCAATTAAAATGGATCTTGTTTGTAGTCACAATACGGTTAAGCATAGCATGACATCACCACACAACTGGAGGTTGCTAAACTCTTTTACGCTCACCAAGGCTACATTCATTTGATCAAAAATACAGTAAATACAGTAGTATTATAAAATATTATTACATTATTATCAGTGTTGAAACTATATATATCTTTTTTCAGGATTATTTGATTAGCAGAAAGTTTAAAAGAGCAGCATTTATTTGAAACGGATTTTTTTTGTAACATAAATGTCTTTGGTGTACTTTTGAGCAGTTTAATGCATCCTGGCTGAATACAAGTATTCTGACCCCAATAGTGCATTTACACATTGGTTTGTTATGGTGGTACATGAACTACTTCAGATAAACCTTCGTAAAATGGAATACAAACATAAAACCAACTGTAGTTGGTCGTTTTACATTGATCAGACGGTTTCTTCCTCTCTAAATAGGTGGTTCTTTGCAAGAAAAAGCTGCAATGAGGACTAGACCTTTTTCTGTTCAGGTCTATTTTTGTCTCCTTGGTCTACTTCACAGCTAATTCTGGTCAAGAACAAACCATTTTAAAGGAAAAGACTGTTTAACACAAGAAATTTGCTGAAAATGTCAAAATTTGAATCAAAATGTATATATATTTGACAGCTACATGGATGTTAAAGGAACAGTTTATACAAAAAAATATATATTTCTGTCATCTGATGATGCTTTTATTATGGAAGCCAGTTTCTGCCACTGAATTAAAAAAAAAAAAAAGGTAATTGCGACTTTTCATCTCAAAATTTTGACTCTTTTCCCCCAACTGCAAGTTTGCGTTTCGCAATTATCACTTTTTTTCAGAACTGCAAGAAAGTCAGAATTGTAAGATAAAATCTCACAATTGTTCTGAGAAAAAATTGCGAGACATAAAGTCAGAATTGTGAGTTTATATCTTGCGATCCTGACTTTATTTCTCACAACTGCGAGTTTATATCTCAATAAGTCAGAATTGCAAGATATAAACTCAATACGGACTTTTTCTCAAAATTTTGAGTTTATATCTTGCAATTCTGACTTTATTTCTCGCAATTGCGAGTTTGTATCTCATAATTCTGACCTTATTTCTCACAATTGCGATTTAATATCTCACAATTCTGAGAAAAAGTCAGAATTGCAAGTTTATATCCCTCAATTGCTAGCAAAAGTCAGAATTGCAAGGTACAAATTCGAAATTGATAAAAAGAAAAAGTCTTTTCTCAAAATTGAGATATAAACTCGCATACAAACAGTCAGGATCGCAAGATATAAACTCACAATTCTGACTTTATTTCTCACAATTGTGAGTTTATATCTCATTATTCTGAGAAAAAAAAAGATTGTGAATTAATATGCTACATATTAATTATATGCAGCATATAATTACATAGTTTATGTCTTACAATTCTGAGAAAAAAAAGTCAGAATTGCAAGTTTTATATCCTGCAATTGCTAGTAAAAATCAGAATTTCAAGATACAAACTTTTGAGAAAAAAAGTCAGAATTGTGAGTTTATATCTTGCGATTCTGATTTTATTTCTAGCAACTGCAAATTTATCTGATTCTAAGAAAAAGTTAGAATTGTGCATTTATATCCTGCAACTGCTAGTAAAAGTCAGAACTGCAAGATACAAACTCGACATTTTGAGAATAGTTAGAATTGTAAGTTTATATCTTGCAATTCTGACTTTATTTCTCGCAATTGAAAGTTTGTCTCACAATTCTGTGAAAAAAGATAGAATTGTGAGTTTATATCTCACAATTGCTAATAATAATTTCACAATTACAAGATATAAACTCAAAATTTTGAGAAAAAAAATCAGAATTGTGAGTTTATATCTTGCGATTCTGACTTTATTTCTGGCAACTGCGAGTTTATATCTCAATTTTGAGAAAAAAGTCAAAATTATAAGATAAAAAGTCAAAATTACCTTTTTTTATTTTTTATTCAATTGCTGAAACAGGCTTCCCTGTTTTATGGTATCCTTTCACAGCATGAATACTCAAGCATTCATCATATTCACTGAAACTGAACAGGTAAACAATGACAGAATCTCCAGTTTTAGATGAACTATCCCTTTAACCAGCTCTGTTAATACTTTGGATCCTAAATCAAAAACATATTGCCATTGTGATGGATGGAGCGTAAACCGAGGAGAACAGAAACGTGTGATCATTACCTGACTGTAACAGCCGTGAAAGGAAGTGAACAGAAAGACGGTTTATTCATCAAACAAACACGGAGCTCATCTGAATTGACAGTGACAAACACAGATTTCAAATGCAGCGCTCACACACATACACACACACACAAGGGAACACAGACTCCACACACACATACACAAATGCTTCTAATATCAGCCCAAATAATAGGGCTTCAGGGACCTTGTTATCCTGTGCTTTTCTTATCCACAGCGCATAAGCAGGCATCTCCGTTGCTCAGCTCTGAGGCATCTCCCTGATGAAGAGGATGACACCTGTCTGAAGCCACATCAACACAAACACACACTGTTAGAAACTGAAAACATATCCCAGTAATTGGCAGGCAACATAATAAAGCACCATAACTAACATTTCTCCTTCCATAATCACTTTTCCCTGTTGAAACTTATCACCTATTGCACAATGTACACCGTAATGGAGGAACAGGACAATGTGCTGTCAACCAAGTCATAAAACTTTTATTTCCCATTTTAAAATATACAAAACACTTTCGTTTTTGTAGGAACTTCTATGAAAATGATGTTAAGCCAATTAGCTTACTGGGTTTTTTTTTGACATTTGTATATGCAATGTGCATCAGGCAGACAACTTACGAGGCAGAAGACTACAAACAGATGCACAGAAAAAGAAGAAAAAGACAATTTGAAGCACATTCTCTCCTTTAATGCTCATTAACCAGCTCAGCCTGCCTCTTAAAAAGACACAAATCTTTAAAAGAGCTTCAAGTCATACTGAATGTTGTCGTCTGCCAGCTTGTGCTGTACATGACGTTTGTGTAACAGAGATGGAATTGCACCACTGAGACCAAACTGAAGGACTTTTGGTGGTAAAAGCATTACTGGAGACTGCAGTGACCTTCAAAAACATTTTTCAGCACTGACTAAGGCTGAGGATTTCAAAAAGGCAAAAGCTTCATTTGTGAACAGTTCATAAATAAACATAAGTATTGCATATTACTTTTTTTTTACAATTTTTTGTTAAATGTATTTTTGTAATTTAAATCACTAAAAAACAAAAAAACATAAAATGGTGACCAACACCATGCAAAATTAAGTTTTTGGTTCATTAACTCTGGATGTGTTCAAATCAGATGGTCCTAATCTTCCTCTTCACACGATCTAATTAACTGTGCAAATCTCAAATACAATGCAGGACATAAAAGAAATCCTAGATAACCCACAGGCAAGCCCAAAACTATAATCTCACACAAATGCTCACTTATACAGACATCAACACACCCACATACCTCTCAGGATCGCTTACGAATGGGGTTTGCACTGCAGCAGTGGGATAAACGATAAAACAAAGATGCTTATTCACAGTGATGTCATGTTTAACTATTTTATCTGATGTTCTTCTGCTAGGATAACACTACTCTAAGATATTTTGCTCCTTAAACTTTAACTACCCTCACATAACTACGAACTTAAAGGAGAAGTCCACTTTCAGGACAAAAATTTACAGATAATGTACTCACCCCTTGTCATCCAAGATATTCATGTCTTTCTTTCTTCAGTCGTAAAAAAATATGTTTTTTTGAAGAAAACTTTTCAGGATCCGCATTTGGGATCGTTTGAAGTCGCATTTAAACTGCATTTTGTAAGTTCAAAATCGGGGCACCATAGCAGTATAGCATGTATTTTTATATAGGGCTTTAAAACATAATTGTTTTGTTACATTTTAATAAATTGCTGTTAAATTAGGTTTTATGATTTCAATTAATTAGACATGCTTTTGACATGCTTTTTTGGAGAAAAAAAGAAAGAAAAAAACTTGGGAAAGAAAACATAAGCCCTTATTAAAGCTACTACAGTCAAACCACAATATATTCAGCCACAAGATATAATTTATATATATATATATATATAATTTTTTTTTTTTTTTTTTTTTTTTTTTTTTTTTTTTAACTAGTGGGTGCAGGACACTATAGTTAATTTATGTATGTGAGGATAGCAAAATAAATTAAAACTGTGACATATTATACCCAAAAATTCTTTATACAGTCGACTACCTGCAAAATTGACACTTTGACCTGACCATGTTTTCTTACATACCTTTCTATTAAAGTTATCGGATATGATCAAGATGAATTTGTTCTGACACAGTTTAACTCTGAGTTCTTGTAATGTTTTATTACCATTTTCTAAACTTTAGTGAATAAACTGTGATAATGTGAGAAATTTTGAAGGTGTCTGAATAAATTTTGGTTTGACTATAATTCATTTGTGATTATCAAGATGAATTTGTTCTGAGACAGTTTAACTCTGAGCTCTTGTCATATTTCATTACCGTTTTCTAAACTATAGTGAATAAACTGTGAGAAATGTTGAAGGTGTCTGAATACATTCTGTATATGCATTCTCTTCTGAAAAAGTGTTTCTCTTCATTATATTGATAAAAAATGGGAAACTAGGTACACTAGGTGACTAGGGTGGTACCCTTTCAAAACGTACATTTTAGGTACTAAAACATACCTTTAAGGTACTAATTTGTATAAATTAGGGGTGAATAAGATATACCCCTAACTGTGTGGTAACTGAGATCTGGGATCTCACCACACTAATCCAAATCCTTAAGAAACCCATCGCTGACTGTACTACGGCGAGTCATTTAATTGTAGTTGTTACCGTTGATATATTTTTATTACATCAGCCCAATGTCATGAAGGTGCCGACCTTTTGATGCATTTTAATGACACTCACTAGAGCGATCGCATAGCCTCCACCCTCTCTGCCTGATTATGGAGATAACGAAGGGGGGTTATGACTGGAATTAGTGGATTTTGCCCCCCTCCAGCCCCTCAAACACTGATCAGGGCATTAGCTGCGTTTCTGATTGCAGTTTTATCTCTGGCTGCAGCTCTGTCCTCCAGTGTGGACTGGAAAACTGATAACCTGCAGATCAGGCCTCAATGGACCTTCTGGATTAGAAGAACCCTGTATGAAATGCCACTAATCACCAAACCCAACCTATATGGACATGTATTTTAAATGTAACTTTGGATAGATTTTACCAATACAACTTAAGAAATTAATTGGATAGGAAGCAGAGCGGGCCAAACATGCAGAGATCATTTTCAAGAGACAAACCCCTCCACCCTCAGAGCAGATCTGTGCCAGCGGAGCTTTAATAGATCCGCTAAACGCTGAGCTCGGAGCATCTGGCCAGTTTTAGGCAGCTCATTATTCAGAAATCAATAGCGTAGAAGAAAGAAAAATCTACACATTTTATCAGCCGACCTTATATCTGCTTGTTTTCAAAAGAAGCAGAATTTCCAATAAGGAAAAAAAAACTGCTGAGGCATCACAAAGCATGACATAATTTCCTGAAATTACTGTCCTCTTTTAAAAAATGAGCTTTTTAAAATGGAGTCTAACAGCGTGTGAGTAATGAGCACTTTGATTTCCATTTGTCGAAGAGGAAGTGTGTGCTGTATTTCTCTAATCAGCAGATGATTTTAATTTGTCTCAGCTCTCCTGCCGTCTTCAGGACTAATACTCCGTTTCCCTGCTTTAAAACGCTGTCAAGCAAGAATAATCGGTGCAGATTTAGCTATAGAGGTCTATAATACCAGGTGAAAGCTGGTGTTCGCGTTCCCATTCTCAATAACACTTGCTTGGCTGGTGCAGGAGCCCCAAAAAAAGAGATGAAATGACGTCATCCGTATATGGAGAAACAGCACTGTACGTTGCTTTGTGAGTTTGAGAGAGAAAACCAGAAAGAAAGAGATTGTTTGCGAGTAAGACACATCAATGTGGAAGCATTTTTGACAGTGAGATGTCTCCTCTGGGACAAACATCCTGAAAAAGGTACGTACAACTCATTAAAAGCAGCTCACTGCATAGTGTTTGCAGCATATCTGCTTTGAATGTCATGCTTGTTATTTGTGGTAGACTCCACCTCAAATTACACACAAACCTGAGTTTGAGTGACAGCGCGGCTTCCTAAACGGGTAGACACAGATTTTCACAGACAGCTCGTCAGGCAGAAGCATCCACACATTTCCTGCACTGATCTGCTTTAGGAGAGCCTGGCAAGGGGACAATTATTCTAAAGCATAAAGGTAGAATCCTAAATATAATACAGCAATAATAGCTGCAAGTAGAAAGATTCAGCATTTTTAGATAATATTAGCAAGACATTGCTGACTCAGTAAATGATAGAGGATAGGCAATGCTTTGCACTAATGTGGGTAGGCAGACTTTAATGCACTTGTGTAGTGCAGACAGGCCCTGCTAATACTGGACAGTGTGCTTACTGTATTTAGGCTGTTTTGACAGAAAGGCAAACAGATATGAATGTCTGCCAAGAATATTCAAGTTCATACATTCGTTCAGGGAGGACGCTTTAAATGTAGGGCTGTCCATGATTCCTCAATTCAATTCAAGTACTGGATTTTACAACCTTGATTGCATTTTTGTATCGAGTAACTGGCAAAATACCGGAAATGCCGCATTCCACAGACGAGAATCCATAAAAAACTTTATTAGACCATTTTCTAAGGGTGCGTAATATATTAAACCTATTTAAAAACCATAATAAAGCATAATCCTCTTGTGAATTTACAAACGATACAATTCAATTAAATAAATATATGCGATGCAGGTTTGTGATGTATGTGATTTAATTATTTACATGTGTGTAGGTTACATATGCATGTTCACAGTAAATGCTGCTCTGCACAAACTGTTATTATTTACAAGTGTGCAGCATCTCAAACTCCATCGCTGCATATTGCTGTGAGTTTGGTTTTATTGTAGCGTTCATCTGGGAACACAACGTGCACCATTTAATCAGATTTGTAAGGTAAATCATTCATAAACCTACGCAAACACAGGAGAATACATCAATATCTTTCTTGATAGGTTAATTTTTTCTCATGATTACAAAATAAAAGTTTAAACCTTCGTTTACACGTTTTGACGTCCACATATTTAAGAAATTACAGTGGCTGTAGTACACTGTAAAAAATAAAAAACACAATTTGTTGAGTCCCTGAATAATTTGTTACCCTGCTGCCTTAAAATTTTAAGTTCACTCAACTAAAATAAGTTTAGTCAACTTGAAATGTTAAGTTGTACTAAGTAACAACTTAGATATTTTGTTTGCTAAACTTAATAGATGGGTAAGTAACCCAGCTGCCTTAAAATTTTAAGTTGATTCAACTCAAATATCTAAGTTGTCACTTAGTATAATTTAACATTTCAAGTTGAATAAACTTTTTTGAGTTGACTGAACTTAAAATTTTAAGGCAGCCAGGTTACAAATTATTTTAAGTTGACTCAACAAATTGATCTTTATAGTGTACTTTTGTCATAAAGAAATGGCCAAAAATTAAAGATTAACTGGACATTTGACTTAAACGTATTTTAGTCTATATTAAACACGAATTAGATTACGCAGTAAAGTGTAAAAACAATCATCAGGCCATTGGCACCCTCTGCAGTCATTTGTTAAAATGCATAATGTACATTAGTTTTGTAGAACATTATGTATTTTAACAGTTTTGTTCAATAAAACCATATGTTTACTTGCATTTGATACGTTATTTGAACTAATCATTATTGCCTTGTTGCTATATGTATTTTAAGTAATTTTAAAGGGTACTGTTGGGTCTACACTTTAGAATTAGAATTTAGAATTATCCAATTACTTGATTAATAGTCAGAATAATCAACTGACTACTCGATTACCAAAACAATCATTAGTGAGAGCCCTAATTAAATTGATTAAAAGTAAATGCTCTTCTTTTAAACTGCTCTTCTTTTAAACTTTTATAAATCAAATAATCCTTAAAAAACACAGTGCACAACCATTTTCATCATTGATAATAATTAAAATTAATTCTCCAAATCAGCATATTATAATGATTTTCAAAGAAAACCATGTGACATTGAAAACTGGGGAAATGGCCGTTTAAAATTCAATTTTGCATCACAGGAATAAAATACTTTTTAAAATATATTAAAATGGAAAACTGCTAATTTATATTGTAATAACATTTTACAATATTTTTTAAATGTATTTTTGATCAAATGATCAAAAATACATTTAAACCGCTGGGACCGCTTTGACCCAGCGGTTAGATTAAATGGTTAACCCAGTCTTCTTGGTGGTTTTATTTAACTCATCTATTGTTTAAAATTTACTATGTGGCTGTCTTAAAATGCACCCCCCATAAAAATCAGACAAATAATTACTGGAGGCATCAGTAATAATCAAAAGGTGAACATTTATTAATACGTAATTTTAATAAAAATGCTGTTAATGTTAATTGTTTGAATATATTAATAAATGTTAATTACAAACTTAATTTTTTTAAGCAAGAGTTAAATTAAACTACCCTAACCGCTGGATCAAAATAACCCAGTCGCTGGGGTTGTCCATATTTGTTTTTAAACCAGCATTTTTGAGAGTCTAAGAAAACATTATATATATATATATTCATCACTGCTTCACATTTTAGCAAGGAATCTTTTTGTACCCCAGAAACTTTGGAGCTTTGCTTGCAGAATAGTCTTTAAATGGCAGACTAATGGTTCTACAAGGAACCATTTGTCATCCAGAAAGTGCTAGAAGAACCATTTGTTAACAGTGCACAACAGCAAGAGGAAAACGCTTTATATACTCATGGCCTGGTTCATTTTTTTCAACCTACACTTTACAGTTTAGCCTATTAAAAAGACACACATTGACTATAAAGACGCTAAAACCACATTAAACATCTACAACTGCATATATGCAGTACAAACAGTTAATCAAGGCAATAGATTAGCTGTCAAATAAAGACACTTGCTATCTGTAATGTTCTCCAATGAGAAGACACACACAAACTGCTCCTCTTCCTCACCTAACAGTATACAGATAGAAGCTCCATTGCTGGCTGCCTCAAATAGAAATGCATGTTGACTGTGACGTAGTAAAACAGAAGAGAGCAATCTGTCTCAATGCAATGATAATTTGCTTTGAAGTGGCCTTGAGAATCTCTGAATTGGTTGTTCTGCATAAATGCACCTGGATTACACCGCAATTGACTTAACACATACATCACACCACCAAAACAATGTGATTAAAGGAAAATGTGTGAATAACAAGCACCTTCAGCAACGCAGGCAAAAAGTTCATTAAAATTTCATAAAAAACATATATAATGCAGCAAGAACATGCATTGGTAGAATCAATACTGAATTGTAAACAGGTAAACCTCAACCTTTAAGCTGCTTTCCTTGACATCATTGGGTAAAGATTTGAGGGGTTTTCATTTGCCAAATGTAACTAGTATAATGCAATTTCTATCCAAACTTTGCTATACACTGTCAAAAACATGACTTTAAAGCAAGAATCAATTTAAATTGCGAACCTGCTGTCCTTTTACCACTACATATCTAACACACTGTGATTTACCTTCCCCGACACACTCCAGAAAAATGTTGAGTTGAACTTCTTGAACTCGTGCCACTAAACTTCTGAAAGCAATTTATTACATCCCATTCTCTAACACAACATGACCCACTTTCCTCGGTAAACACACACACAGAATAATACACAGGGGAATGAGCTGTTTTCATATAATAATTTTGATTACTTCAAGGCCAGGCAGCTCTGTAATTGGTCCTATCTCTGTTCCGCCCTTCAGGGGTTTGTCTGCCATTAACAAAACAGTGTAAAAAAAAACTGTCCCTGACAATTACCCGAAATCAACCGGGAAGTGATAATGGAACGTTTACAAAAATAAAGCAGTGAAAAGTTGTCTAGTCTAGTCATATGAACTGTGTAAGGTCTTTGGGGTGTTGGATAGGTTGGGGTCTGAGTTTCTTCTTTTATTGTAGTTTTCATAAAAACCTCATCATCTCTTTTGTTGTACCACACACACAATTTATGCCTACAAAACCTATTTTAACAGAGAGAACAAATAAAAACCAAAGTCTTACAGAAAGACACAACATGCAGAGAGACTGTATGTGTGCATACAGGTAGGGAAACTCAAAATAATTAGTATAAAATCTATTTTTAAAATGTTATCAAAGTTGTATAAGATAGAAATAAGTACTTTATTAAAGTTAGCTTGTGAGGCATATACCACACAAAATAATCTCACTTTATCCCTTAGTTTTTACCGCTCAGAGAATGAACGTTGTTTTAACAAACACACACTGAATGCCAAAACTGTTACTTGTAATATGTTAATCGGTAAATATCGTTTCAGTTGCGGTTACGACAGGGTAACGTTACAACGCCTCGGTAAAATGAATCACAGTTATCATTAATAAATGGAAGGGTATATAAAAAGTCATCTTACAGTAAAATAATGGTAAGGAAACGCAACTTTCTGTTGAACTGTACTCGCAAGTAGTGATTGAAACACTGAAGCTTTGCGAATCATTTGTTTCGAAACAGTGGTTTGGAGCGCGAATCAAAAGTCACGTGATTTCGGTAAACGAGGCTTTGTTACGTCATAACGGTTTAGAAATTTCAATGGTTTGCCATTGGCGGGCGATATAAAACTTATATTATACAACTTTTATTAAAACTGCATATTATACAGACACTTCATATTAAATGGTATTTTATTATTTTGATTGCATTTAATATATTATACTTTCAAGAAAGCATTTGCATTGGATTTGTAAAAACAGTTTTTTTTTCTTTCATGTTTTGGCATGAGTTTTTGTTGCATTTACACAGTTTTGACCAACAGGCGTCACCAGCGTCTCATGTTTCGAGCGCTTCAAAACAGTATAATTTTGAGAAAACAATTGCTTCAATTGATTCATAGCTTCGAAAAGGCTCGTTTCGCATCGCTACTAAGGAGAAGCACACAAACTTACAGCGTTTGATTCGAGAGGGTGCTCGCTGCAGAGCCAAATGGGAGGAGCTGGAGCTCTAGCTCCCCCTCGCTGGAGGTAATGGGTGGAGATAAGACACCTAACCACACCCTAACCCTACCCCTTACCCTATCGTAAACATAACTCCACCCATTAGTTCACACAGAGGTGGAGCTGGACATCCAGAGACGGGGAGCTGGAGGCCATTCGGCTCTGCAGTGAGCAGTACTTGTTCGATTCAATAACAAATGATTTATCACTCGGTTCTTTTGGGATGAATCGTTCAAAAGCTAGCAGTTTGAATCATTCTGACGAATCGTTCACTGAATTAACTCACTGAATCAGTCAGAGTGATAACTGAATCAACATATCCCACGTCATAATTTGTAGCGATGCCTCGAAATGAATCCCTAAAAAAGCGCATATAACCCTTCACCAGGAGTTTGATTGACAGGTTATCTGACCAATCATAACGCGGAATCTGCCATTTTGTACAACAAACAAGACAGGGGTGTGTTTCCCAAAAGCATCCTAAGTCTAAATTGATGGAGCTACAAACTATTTAGGCTTACAATGCTTTTGGGAAACGCAGCCCAGGAGAGTAGATTAACGTTGATGGACTTAAACTTAAAAAATAAATATTGTGTATTGATGACTGCCTTTAACTGAAAAGTGTTTACTTTTGCTTTTTGCATTATTGATGCACTATTTCCTATTTAAAACTGTACAGCAGCTTTGTCACAATTCTGTATTGTTAAAAGCGCTATATAAATAACAAGGTGACTTGACTTGACTTGCTGTTGAAACAAGATATCTTCCCTTATGAAAATTAATCATGGTTTTACTGTTAATGTGTAGTAACCATGTTTTTTGTGTTGTTCTTCATGTTTATTTTGTACTATAACTAGTAAAGCTTTATTTTCTAATAATAATTATCTAATATTTAATTATATTTTATATATGAATAAATATTTTATATATTTATTTATATATTTATTGATAAATAGCTTAAGTAGTTTAACTGAAAGGTTCCAGGCTGTTAAAAAATGAAATTAAATACATTACTTTGAGGATTTATCATATGCATCATATTTTTCCAGTATAGCCTACAGTGTTTTCACTACGTGTCATCAATTGGCCATATTGGTGGCACTGAATGTAAACAAATGCCAGTGAGTGAACCAAATGAAACTTACTAGTTTTGCTGATGATTGCTACTAAAAATGGTCAATTATTGTCATGCTTTGGGCCGTACTAATCAGTCAGATTACGATCGGTCAGATCCAAATGCATTTGGAGTACTATAGACTGACAAAATTATAACAAATCAAGGAGAAGAGTGCAAAAAAAAAAAAAAACTGTCTGGGGAACAAAAGGCGTTTGTGGTTGGCCAAACTGGTATGTGAAATATTAGGCTAATATCTTAATTAATAGTGCTTGTACGTGTCTTTGCCACCTACTAACTTTAGTTTGTCAAAATATTGCACCCTGCCCTGCTTACTAAGACCTTCTCTATATGATTTAGCAGCTTCCACATAAATTAGCAGAACAACATATTCAGTAGTACATTAACCGTTGTTTACATCCAATTATCTCCAATATGGCCGCGCATCCGGGTAACTAAACGTGACGTAAGTGCAAACCCTCTATATGGATCTCTCATCCCACTTCAACTGCATTTTTTAACAAAGGACCAAATTACCTTTTCTTCTGTGAAACCTGACAGCATGCAACAAAGCTGTCGATTGATTTTAACTACTGATCCCGGAACATTCCTTTAAAGTAAATATCCAGCTTAATTCCGTTTAGTTCCACACAATCACACACGAGTCGCCAAAGTGGCAGGCAAAGCAGAGTAGGTGAGAGCTGATAGAGATGAATGGATGTTTTAATGGGTGCTGACACGACCACTGCACTGCCAGTGGCATTTTAGGAAAGGACAAGCTACACCCAGACACACACACATATATACACAAACTCCCTGTACCAGTGGGAAATTACACCTTGTCATTTCACATACGCAAGGCGCTTCGCTCAAATCACACATTTGGAAATCAGGTGCTAGAATTATTTAGCAGAGCAAGTGTACGAATCTATTTGAGATTTGCCTGCATTCACGCACAGGACTGTTTGTCCTCTTGCTTTCAGTTCACCACAGTAATCGTCAACCAACCTCACCGTTTGATTGTTTTCTGAGATACACTAAGCAGCAAGTGAAACAGTGCGCCCTACAGGACTTTGACAGAACTGCATGCTGGTTTCCATCCATCTGTCCAGTCTAGTCTCTCTCCCCTTTGGCTTTGTGGTCCAGCAGGCATTATAGATCACCCTTCTGCACACTATCACACCAAATGGAGGTCACATCCATCATATGAGACCCAGGATGACCCTGAGCACTGGATTTCTGTTCTGGGATTAATCAGCTGTCCTAACTGACCTATTGTTCACCAGAGAGGTTTCTGCACATTCCATTGTTTGCTATCTACAGATGAGGACGCTCAGCCAGTGAAAAAAAAAAACGGATGCTCTATGATGCACAGCCAATGACCCGATCCGTTTCCATTTTTCACTCACATGGAATTTTACAGAGCCAGGAAGAGGAAGGATAGCCGTACACAGGGGAGCCCATGCAAATACTGCCACCGTGACTTGGAGAGTGTTACTGTTTTGCTGCAGTGCTGATAACAACAGTTTCCACCAGAGATAGATTAATAAATCTGCTGGAAAGCAAAGGAACATTGCAATGTGAGTTAGATGGTTGGGATGAGACTCGGGTTTAGCAGGTGTGCGGCGTTCGCGATAAGGCTCTCCATCGAAATCCGACAGTCCAATGCAGGGTCAGTGTGGCATAGTACTTAAAAAGGAGATGAGTTTAGGTCTGTAAAATCAGGCTTACCACATTATATTTTGGTCCGATAAGTCAGTCGGAGTTGATACAGGCAGACTCATAATGAACAGAACAGAAAGAATGGATTTGTGGGATACTGAACCCTGGAGAGATAAAAAGCGGTTTGGCTAGAATTGAGGCCTTCTGATCTGAAAATCTGCTGCCAAGCCAGAGGACAAAGAGTGAGGAATGGCCAAAAAGAGACATTCCATTTTGCTGCAGCTATTAATCTTTTATTAATTTCTGGATGTAGTTGTGATTTTTATACAGAATAACCTAGGATTAAACACTCACACACAAAAATTATTCTTCTAGCTTTATAACATTATGGTTGAACTACTGATGTCACATGGACTATTTCATTAATGTTTTTAATACCTTTCTGGGCTTTGAATGTGTCAGTTGCGTTTCTGTCTATGCAGGGTCAGAAAGCTCTCGGATTTCATCAGAAATATCTTAACTTGTGTTCTGAAGATGAACAAAGGTCTTACAGGTTTGGAACGACATGGGGGTGAGTAAATAATGACAGAATTTTCATTTTTTGGGTGAGCTAACCCTTTAACACAACTACATTTGTCCATTTTCTGGAAAAAAAGACAATACTTTACAGTTGCTAGGGTGTTCTGGGTGGTTGCTTGCTGGTCAGAGTCAAATAAATTCTCAAGTCATTATGATATCCTAATTAGTAGAAAGCAGCACTACAGTAATTAACACTGAACAGAAGAACACCTAAGTGTTTCTGCTGCCAGGATGCAGTGACTGTGAAAGACACAGTGATATGCAACTTCTGCAGAATGTTAATTATTTTACTAAAGTAAGAGGGATCATTCAAAATGCATGTTATTTTTTATTTAGTACTGACCTCAATAAGATATTTCACATACGTTTACATATAGTCCACAAGAGAAAATAATAGTTAAATTTATAAAAATGACCCCGTTCAAAAGTTTACATACGCTTGATTCTTAATACTGTGTTGTCACCTGAATGATCCACAGCTGTGTTTTTGTTTAGTGACAGCTGTTCATGAGTCCCTTGTTTGTCCTGAACAGTTAAACTGCCTGCTGTTCTTCAGAAAAGTCCTTCAGGTCCCACAAATTCTTTGGTTTTTCAGCATTTTTGTGTATTTGAACCCTTTCCAACAATTACTGTATGATTTTAAGATCCATCTTTTCACACTGAGGACAACTGAGGGACTCAAATGCAACTATTACAGAAGGTTCAAACGCTCACTGATGCTCCAGAAGGAAACATGATGCATTAAGAGCCAAGGGGGTGAAAACTTTTGAACAGAATGAAGATGTGTACATTTGTCTTATTTTGCCTAAATATCATATTTTTTCATTTAATACTGCCCTTCAGAAGCTACAGAAGATAGTTACATGTTTCCCAGAAGACAAAATAAGTTCAATTTACCCTGATCTTCAAATTCAAAAAGTTTTCACCCCCCAGCTTTTAATGCATAATTTTTCCTTCTGAAGCATGACTGAGTGTTTGAACCCTCTGTAATAGTTGTAAGAGTCCCTTAGTTGTCCTCAGTATGAAAAGATGGATTGTTGGAAAGGGTTCAAATACACAAAAATGCTGAACAACCAAAGAATTTGTGGGACCTGAAGAATTTTTCTGAAGAACAGCGGGTAGTTCAGGACCAACAAGGGACTCATGAACAACTATCACTACACAAAAAACACAGCTGTGGATCATTCAGGTAACAATGCAGTATTAAGAATCAAGTGTATGTAAACTCTTGAACAGTGTAATTTTTATAAATTATGTAAATATCTTTTATGTGAAATATCTTATTCAGGTCAGTATGAAATTAAAAATATTATGCATTTTGCATGATCCCTCTTGTTTTGGTAAAATAATTCACATTTTGCAGATTCTGCAAGATGTATGTAACCTTTTGACTTCAACTGTAAGTAAAAAATAAACATCAAATATTTCACACACACACCACTCAAAAAGGTGTTTCTTTAATATAGCCCACATAACAGTATTATAGATTATTTTTTCATGTTATATAGAAAACAGGATGCATTTTTTACCTGTATGTCCTGTAAGTGTACCCAGATGGAATCTATAGGCTTTCTGTTTTCTGCATTGATTTGTGGGTTGATCTGAGGAGTTCTGTGGAATTGATTTAAAAATGGTAAAATGAGATTACCACAATCTTATTTGTATCTGAAAATGCGATCAAATGACCAAACACATCAAATAAACACACAGTGGATGTTTATTTTCCACAAACCTTTCTGTTTCAAAAGTATATGTGCTCTCATGGACACGGGTTGTACACAGACTATCATGCTATTTCATATCCTGCACTGATCTCATCAATAAAGAAGTTGTGTATGTGTACTGAACGTGCTTTGGAAAGAAAATGCACTTGCATGCCTGTGCCAGAAAACTGCAGGCAGGCGTATAGATTTCAGATGGTCCGCTAAAATTCAGCTGGTTGTAATGCGATATCATTCGTGAGGTTCTCCAAACCATACTGTGCTATTATAGTTCATCCAATAAATATGAGAAAAAACAGATAATAGCTTGAAAGTTCCACAAGCCATTGATATTATATTATTTTGAGGTTTTTGTCTTTGGTTTGAGGTGAAACCAAACTTTGCACGGAAGGAACAGTGTCCTCGCTCTATCAGGAAGAACAAGACGAGTCCTATCTGTCCTTGTAGAATAAAGCGAGCAGGGAACAAGAGATAGCAGCAGGTGGGAATGGAGAGCAGGTATATTTAAAGCATGAGGGATCAGGCCAGAACAGCGGGAAAGCCTTTGGCGATATGCTATTCCTGAGTTATGGCAGCCACTTTATTGATCATCAAGGTTAAGATAGCGACTTGCCAGGGTGTCAGCGCTCACTTCCATCTCTTTTGGTCTGAAATGCAGCGCCGTGCAGAGCAGTGCTCATTTATCTTGAGTGATAACTCACTGCCAGACCTTCATACATATATGTACTGTTATCACAGTATGTGGTACCAGCTCATTACCTTATTTTATTGATTTATTTATTAGTGTCTGCTAAAATGCATAAATCTAAATTTATTCATTGGATTTATTTGTTTATATACATAATAGTTAGTTCTGATACTTATAATGATTTGGTTAACTGTTGGATTTGTTGTAACACCTTAAATTGCTTCACTCACTCACCAATGGATCCTCTGCAGTGAATGGGTGCCGTCAGAATGAGAGTTCAAACAGCTGATAAAAACATCACAATTGTTCACAAGTAACTGGCATGACTCCAGTCCATCACGTTGCTTCCTCTATCCATAATATTGCTTTCTTGTCTGAATTAGGAGAGAAATATGCATAGATTAAGCAACATTCACATATAAGCAAAAACAGACAAAAAAGAATTGTTTAAAAGTGGCATAAAGTTAAACCTCCTTAATGATGGATTTGTTTTTCACAAACACTCAGATTTTCACTTCACAAGACAATTGATGGAGTGGAGTCGTGTCAATTTTATCAGCTGTTTGGACTCTCATTCTGACGGCACCCATTCACTGCAGAGGATCTGTTGGTGAGTAAGTGATGTAATGAATTTCTCCAAATCTGTTCTGATAAAGAAACAAACTCATCTACATCTTAATATTCAGTCACTATTCCATTTTTTATTTGCCATATTTATATTCATTACCCTTTTTTTTCGTTCGTTTTTACTCTCTTTAAAAATGATATCTGCAGATACATAATAATAGAGGCTCATACGCTTAAATAAAAGCAGTCATGTGCGCATTGGGATTCCCTCGTCGTTCCTTTCTCATCTGTTAGAGCCTACAGGCTAAATAAAAATGCAAACGAAGACATATTGTGCATTAGCAGGGACAGAGAAGCGCTCACATAGCGTTAGGGTAATAGCTTTTAGAGGCACATAACTGGATAAACATTTTATTGGTCTCTCTAAATGCTTTAAAAACATATACATTTACTATAATCGTCTCTTTAAAGTTGACATCATACTGTGACTGACAAAATGAGTTATTTGCCACATGCTCATTAAGAGCTGGTCAATAGCTAGCCGTAAACTGACTTCCTGTATGAATTTGACCCCAGAGATGACGAAAAGACCAAAGAAAGCACTCACGTCTGGGCTGAAAGCATCGTTTCGATCAGCAGCATGGCTCTTTAAACAGTCAATGCATATATATATTTAAGTTTTGGACAGTCTGCTTGCATCTGATCTTTATCAAGTATCTCATTAAACTGTACAATAAAATATCTGTCAACACCACACAGGAGGTCTAGAAATACATGGAGATCTATTAGCATTAATATTCATCAAAAGACTATATAAGGACAATATAAAAAAAGGGCTTTTATGAGCCTCCAAAACTTTATTAAACTAATTTCTAACTTAAAATATGCAACTTAAAACTTAGGTAAGACGTAATTACAATAATCAACTTAAACATTTTTGTAACCTAAATTTATAATATAATATAATATAATATAATAATGTAATATAATGTAATATGCCTTTAGCCCAAGAAGCTAGGACAGGCTCCACCTTTGCAATAATACAATATAATATAATATAAAATAAAATAAAATAAAATAACATAACATAACATAACATAACATAATATAATATAAGATAAGATAAGATAAGATAAGATAAGATAAGATAAGATAAGATAAGATAATATAATATGCCTTCAGCGCAAGGATCTGGGATAGGCTCCACTTTTGCAATAATATAATATAATATAATATAATATAATATAATATAATATAATATAATATAATATAAAATAATATATGCCTTCAGCCCAAGAAGCTGGGATAGGCTCCACCTTTGCAACAATATAATATAATATAATATAATATAATATAATATAATATAATATAATATAATATAATATAATATAATATAACATAATATAATATATGCCTTCAGCCCAAGATGCTGGGATAGGCTCCAATTTTGCAATAATATAATATAATATACTTTCATCCTGAAACACTGGGAAAGCTTTAGCTTCACAAGAATAGAATAGAATAGAATAGAATAGAATAGAATAGAATAGAATAGAATAGAATGAATTGAGACACCAAAATAGGATCCAGCATCCTTGTGACCTAACAATATATAATATGCAATATAATATACAACATCACATTCTCATATTTAATATATTTTGATTTATGATGCAAAACTTTACTTACGGATGACATTGCTACTTCTGAATGGCCATCAGTGGAGAAAAAGGATTTTTACTCAACTAATGGCACATTATCCATACAATCACATTATGGCTTGCAATCGTTTGCACTTTGGGATGAGAAGTTAATAGTGGATCCAATTTAGCTATTTTGCCTAAAGCAATCACATACGTACACGCATACATTTTATCAGATAAATCACATCTGAATTCTCTCACTTTGCTTCCAGAGCATATGCTTATGTCTATACTTGTAAGTAAGTGAAGAGTAAGACATTTGCTTCAAGTTGACAGTACTGAACAGGGCATGTAAGGAAAGAATGAGACTTGAAGTCAGAAAGATGAGGCTAAACCGGCAGGTGTTAAAAGAGGAATAGATCTAATATGTGTTTGATATACCTGAGGCGATGTATAAACCTCAGGGTAGCACGAGGTGTGAAGAGGAGGATACATCAACACAAATAACTCTTTAAATCTGAGCTGAGTCTGCGGCCTCGCTTTCTCCCAGGCCCAAACCTGTCTGTTACTGTTAATGCAAACAGCCAATATAGTTAAATTTTCTCGTTCTAAAATAAACAGCCCAGGCATCACAACACATCTCAAAATGTAGACACAGCATCACTCAGCCTACCCTCATCATCAGAGTATACAGACATACCCACACAAAAACACATTAAATATTAATGCCCATATTGGAAGGGGACAAACACACTTAATGGACAATACAGGGCAGTTTGAATTATTCATTAAGTATGTGTTAGAGTTCTTGTGTGCGTGAATACCTGCAGACAAACACTTTTTCTTCCTTTTTGTCTCTGGTTCTCTAAATGGACTTGAGTTGGAAACAAACCTTGGGGCTCAGAAAGTTTTGATGCTCTTATCACAAAAAGTTCAGTTTCAGTATGCAATATGAATGAAATTCAGCATTAGATTGAGAGTCAGAACACATGAAAGTGTCTCCAACAAGCCGCACGTCACTATGGGAGCGTTATTCAGGGGTTTGGATCTGAGAGACCCTGAGAAGACCTCCAGAAAAACAGAAGGAGAGGGAAAAGCGAGGTACTTTTGTATTCTCTTCATGTCCACGGACCAAACCCTAGGGGAGCTGTGCAATCCCGTTGTCTAATGTAGCACATCAAATTCAAGTCAGTAATGCAAGCTAAGCAGAAAGCACTGATCCCACAAGTCTGTTCGTTTCCTTTTCAATGTCAGTGAGGTAGATTTTTAAAATGCAAGGGAAAAGAGACAAAAAAATGATTTTCAGAAGCAAATGTAATGACTCTAAGGCTTTCGTCCATGTATATCAGCAAGAGGTTTGGACACAAGACAACAAAAGCTGCGCCCCATATCACATTCTGTCTGAGTATGTACATCTTTTGAATAAGTAATTGCCACGACTGTAAGGAATGTAGGTTATGTAATCCGGAAGAATTGTCATGTGACCTACCAGCAACAGTTGGGTCGCTTCACTGCCATTCGCAAATCCTTACACATCCTTACACACTTGTCGCCTACTACCAAGAGAAAGTGTTAGCTTATATTAGGATGTCAACTTTAAGTTGATCTAAAAATCTGATATTATCAAAACCATTTCAGAAATATAATACGAGTTTTAGAGGGAAACCAACTAATGACACAAAACATCACAGAATGTATAAAATCTATTGATAAAAACTTAACATTTGTGCTTCTGTTTACCCACCAAAAGTCACTTCCTGAAAGATGATGTCACTAAGGAGCTAGCTTTTGTTATCCACATTACTTTTCCCGTAAAAGCAAACATGGCCATTTGTAAAATGTATGGGTCTGGATTCCAGTCTCATCTGCGTCAAGCTATTTTAAGCTGTATAAAAACAGCTTGTTTTGCTGCTTTATGTTGCAAATTAGTGTGTCTTGCCATATTATTGATAGATATAAAAATAACATGTCTTTGACATGTGTGTATTAGTGTTATTTTTGTGTTCTTCGCACACAAAAGTATTCTCGTAGCTTACGGTTTAACTATTGATGGACTATGTTAACTCTGTCCATCCTTACTTTCTGGGCCTTGAACATGTCTGTTGTGCTGCTGTCTATGCAGGGTCAGAAAGCTCTTGGATTTCATCAAAAATATCTTAATTTGTGTTCATAAGATGACCGAAGGTCTTATAGGTTGGGAAAGACATGAGAGTGAGTAATTACTGACAGAATTCTTTTTTTGGGTAAACTATAACTTGAAGTACCTTGCAGCTTATACAGCACCCAATCTGTCATGTTTTCTGGTGAAGCTGGACAGATACATCAGTGTATATCACTGCATGTTGCTGTTAGCCTGTCACTGCTGCCTGCAGGCAATAAACTTCATTATAAAGTAGCAGCAGTTTTCAGCATTCCATGATTCTTTCTATCCATTTCACAACACAGGCCTCAATAGATCCCTTTCCTTTGATTCTCTCGCAGGCTCTCAGACAAAGTGATTAATTCAGTAGACTGTTCAATAATAGCTTGGCCTTAAATGAAACACTGTTTGTTTCAATGAGATTTCAGTCCTCTAAAACATCCCTTTGACTTGTTATTTGCCAGTATCGACTGTGGTATTTTCCCACGCAGGCCAGAGATGGTGGAACAGATCAACGTTGATGCTGAAAATATTTCAGGGACTATGCAAAACATTCATCTGAGGAAAGGTTTAACTTACCAGAAGGCAGTTCCAGTGTCTTCTGTATCTTCAGCTTGTGGTTCTCAACTGGAGGGTCACGACCCAAAAATGGGTAAGCTAACTTTTTCCTGTGTTACTTCCTCCTTGTTGCTCTATCCTACTTCTGCTGCGGTTTGTTTGCCCATGAGTCTCATCACCTGCCAGAAGCCAAACATGGTGGGTGGATGGATATTACATTAATAGCATCATACAGTACAGGTCAAGTTTATCAAGTCTGTAAAATCACAAAATAAATGCAATCAAACTCACCCCCACTGCTTTAATCTAAAGTCTAATCAGCCAAGAGTTGAACTCGGGTCTCTGTGACCTCATTGCAAGACACTTCACTTTACATCATGTGAATATGTAATTGTAACAACGTAAAATGGCTATTTCAGACACATTAATAAAAAAAAAAAAAAAAAAAAAAAAAAAAGGATTATCAAAACAAATATGTGACCCCGGACCACAAAACCAAAATCTTAAGTAGCACTGGTATATTTGTAGCAATAGCTAAAAATACATTGTATGTATCACTGTAGTGTATCAATTTTTTTATATGTCAAAAATCATTAGGATATTAAGTAAAGATCATGTTTCATGAAGATATTTTGTAATTTTCCTACAGTAAATATATCAAAACTTAATTTTTGATTAGTATTATGCATTGTTAAGAACTTCATTTGGACAATTTATAGGTGATTTTCTCAATATTTAGATTTTTTTGCACCTTCAGATTTTCAAATACTGGTATCTCGACCAAATATTGTCCTATCCTAATAAACCATGCATCACTAAAAAGCTTATTTATTCAGCTTTCAGATGATGTATAAATCTCAATTTGAAAAAACTGACCATTATGACCGGTTTTGTGGTCCAGGGTCGCATATGATACATTTATGTAATATTTTGTATTATAAATATTATAAATATATAACATAGCATGTATATTGCATATAGAATATATTAGAATATACTTTTAAAAGTAAAAAGAAAATATAATTTATATATGATTTTGGCTTGCAACAGTTATGAAAACAAGACAATTGCCAGTATTGATAATGCAACAGGAAAAAAGGTAATTATCTATTTTTTTTTTATTTAATATTAAACTTAAGGTAATCTGTTTTTTTATTCTGTTTTTTTATTTATTTTTTATTAACTATATATATATATATATATATATATATATATTTATTTTTTTATTTTTTTTTTATTTTTTTTGTACAATTTGGTACTTTTTTGTGCAACTCATTACAAAATTTGAGTCCTGAAGCAAAACCAGTTTTGTCCCTTATCGGACAAAATGATGTAGGACAGCGAGTGATAGCTGCTATTATAGTCAATAATTGTGGATGCTAATTTATAAGCCTCTCTTCCCAATCAGGACTGTGGCATACAAGAAAGGACAGGACTGGCATCCTGATTTTTTTCTTCATTTATAGCAGTCACATTAAATTTGTGTCCTACTGATTTGCAGACACAATGGGGTCCCTATTAACATGCCACAGCTGGAGATCTGGGCCTTCATATGATTGAGCGATCTTTGAAAAGAGAGAACATTTGACAGATCCAAGGCCACCACTGAGATAAGAAGCCAACAAGCTCTAGATTCATTATAGCTTCTCAGAAAAGCTGATAGATAACCCTGAAAATGTCATCACTGATTTAATTGCTTATAGCACGTTGGTGTATTTGTGTCTGTTTCTTTTCGTAACATCGAGTTCTCCTTGATGAGAAGCATTCGTTAAACAAAAGCATAGGTAATGCAACCTATCAGACTGGTGAGCTCAACACGGCAGCGTGTAAATCTTGTCATTAAGCCAGACAGCATGTTCTGCCAAACTGATATGTGCCATTAATCAGAATTTTATTAAACAGATCATAAAACCAAGCCCTGAAACTAAAGAAAAGTTTCATAAAAACGAATAACGAGCTCCTATTTATCTCTGATAGGTCAATTACCTTGTCTGTCCATTAGATAGCAATAGCACAAAAGATGTGTTTAATATTCAGACGTGCATCTCAGCATCACAAGGTTTTCTTGGAATAATCAGCTCTGTAAATACTGTTGCCGAAGTACTGCACTGTGACTGTCTGACTCTCAGTGTTGTGGACGAAATAACAAGATTACATTTTTCTTCATCAATTTTTCAACCTCAGCTCTGTGGATGGAGAAAGCTAAATCAGCCTTTTGTCTTTCTTTATTAAGCAGCATTATCATTTTTATTGGGTATCATTATTTAGCATAGCTATGGGTGTTATGAACCAACAACAAACACATGTATGTGGACATTAAAATTAAACTAGGTTTATAAATGCTGTAAAAGTATTGTTCGTTGTTATTTTATGATACCTAATAATTAATTATAATCTATTTTTGCAGTTTATCTCAGAATTGAATTTCTGCTTCGACTGATGAACCAGTAAGAGATGCAGCAGTGCCATCTACTGACGAAACCTTGCGATTACACGTGTCTCTATGACAATGTGCATGAACGTCCCTGCTTAGCCATGCTTTTCTTTTTACGGATAAGGGTTTGTAATGACCTGCGTTTTGTTGTTGTTGCTGTTGCTGTTGCTGCTGCTGGTGGTGTTTTAGTCCTGGTCCCCTCAACCTGCTCAAGATGTGAAGCTCAAAAGAAAATTCCAAAAAGAATCGAATAATCGATTCCTACGCACTGGGAATCAAAACATGGAGTTGACTCATTATAGCAATTTGCTGAATTCTCACCCTGCGTCCCAATGTGCATACTATCCACCCTATCTGCCCTACATAGTATTGAAAATTACTACTATCACATAGAATTTAGCATGGATAGTATGCACATTGGGATGCAGGCACTGTAGCCAGGTAGTGATGAAGATTCGAAATATTTTAAAATGATTCACCTAAAAACCGCACGCTGAGGACATCTGCTCGGCAAACACTATATAATAGACAGGCTGAAGACACAATGACAACATTTTGGAAATTACTGTCATACATTTTGGGGTAATCTACATATTTAAATAAAGCGTTCTGAAACAGAATGTGCAAAACTTGATGATGACTACGTTTTAGTGTAATATAATTTTTAGTTTGTTTGTGTTCATGCTAATGTTTTATCTGTACAGTATACTTTAATTCAATTTATAGTTTCATTTAATAAAGTAGCATCTATTGTAAAAGCCGTATCCGAGTAACTTATAACTGATCACATCGTTTTGGGAATGAAATAATGCTTTATCTGCCTTATTGTTAATTTTATTGATTTTAATTGATTTGTTGATTTGAAACAAAGCCACTGAACCGAACGAAACTCGTATATTTGCTGATTATTGCTGCTGAAAATGGTCAATTATTATCATGTTTTGTGATATACTAATCGGTAGGACCGGGAAAAACATAAGCAATGTTACTATAGACTGCCAAAATTTATAACAAATCAAGGAGAAGAGTGCAAACCTGTCTGATGAGCAAAAGGCGTTTGTGGTTGGCCAAACTAAACAAGGCTTTCCAGAGAATCTTGACAACATTTGTCTTTGCTCTTATCATTTCCAGTCAGGTAGGTGAAATATTAGGCTAATATCTTAATTAATACTCCTCGCAGGTATCTTTACCAACTGTAACTTTAGTTTCTCAAAATATTGCTCACTTTCCTGCTTACTAAGTCTTTCTCTATATGATTTAGCAACTTCCACGTGTGTCTTCCGTTGGTTAAACAGCATAAATTAGCAAAAAACGCATTCAGTAGTACATTTACCTTACAATCAGTGCTGTTGTTTACATCCGAATATGGCCGATATGCCCGCGCATCCGGGTAACTGACCAAATCGAATTCAGTAAACTCAGTTACTTATAACGCAACGTTTATGGCTATTTACGACGCACAGTAACCGGCAAAAAGATTCTCTAAAGGAATCAATTAACTAATCATTTTGGTTAGCAGATTATTTACTTAAAGGGGTCATCGGATGCTAAGTTCACTTTTTCATGTTGTTTGAACATTAATGTGTGTTGGCAGTGTATGTACAAATCTACCCTATAATGATAAAAATCCATGCAGTGGTTTTTAATTAATCTGTAAAAATAATATTTCCTTTTTCAAATCGAGCCTTTCTCAGATGCCTGACGGTGTGGCGTCACACCCACAGAGGCCACTCCCACGATAGTTGATTGACATGAGCGTCTTACCTCAGATCAGCTGTAACAGTCCAGTAACTTTTCATGTTTCGATGCCAGAGCAGGGATGTAAGTTAGACAAGAATATCTCCGATTGAGCGATTGAGGTGTTGTGTTGCTGGATGTAATAATGAACATAGTGGTCGTCATTTACTCCCAACATCTGAGCCGCTGAAGATGCAGTGGATTACGTTTGTTTGTGAAGGGAATGCATCTCCCGATATACATATATCTGTCTATGTTCGCGCAAATCGTTCATGATCCAGCTTCACTTACAGCAGAAGTGAGTATAAGCGTTTTTTTATGAATCTTTGCGATCGCCTTTCCTTATAACTTGGTACTTAGCGGCTAAACGCGGCTAAATGCGGCTAAAGTAAACAAGACCGTCTTTCTGCAGGTAGAAGAGAGGGGCGGGGCAAGCAGAGCTCATTTGCATTTAAAGGAACAACCCCTTAGAATGAGATGATTTTTGCAGAGCTGATTTTGACAAGGTAAAAAGGGTGTTGTTTTACAAAACCATTGAAAATTTTTAATCAAAGTATATTAGAGACTTTTCAGTAAGACCCTAAAGAATCATATCAACTTGTGGAAAATGGGCATCCGATGACCCCTTTAAGAAGAGCAAATATTCCTTACATTTGATTAGTCCTACATCCAAATATGGATATTCACTTTTGGTAGAAGGTGACACATCCCTGACAGCAGGTTAGGATTAAAATCTATTGTATTCAACCATCGCGAACAGCATAAAGTAGGTTCTAGACAAACTTTTACCTGAATAAATAAGATGAAGCGTTGCTGTAAACAAGTGTAAATATAGTCATTATCAGTGCACTCACCTGCTTCATCCAGGTAATAAACCTCGACATGGACCTGTTGATTGGACATGACAGGATAGGTGTAGGCCTAACCGTTTCACCCTGCCATTAAATGAGTTGGTTTGAGCATTGGTTAAAATTATCTAATAAAGGGCTATTGTGAATGTCCAAACTCAGAGACATTTCATGATTACTCTGGATGTGTTTAGGTGGAGTGTTTGGCAATTTAACCTTTGTCCAATTTATGTTTTTTTTTAATTCACCTTTATTTATTATTTCATTTTCATTCTCCCAGACTTTCAAACTCAAATATGAAAATTTATTATAAAAATATGAATTATCACTGTACACGTTTTAACTTTGATCATATGAACATATCATGGAATAAACACAAGCCTTTTCAATATTTATTTTGGGACATTTTTTACACAAATTACGACTGTCCCTCAATCATGATGTAATTTTCATCATATGTCATTGTCAACAATTTTGCGTCTTGCAACAACATGGTTATGTCTCTGAGATATCTAGTTTTCATTAGTATGATCCTTTATTTGCAGATACACGAATTGAATGTTATTTAAAATGATTTTGTCCTCCATATCTCATTGTTATAAACTAAGATTTTGTTTGCCATTCAGAAACAGAGTGACAACTACATGCCCAGTCTGTCAGAAGGAAGAAGGAGTATGTCGACCTTCAGCAGCATCTTAAAAAATCACACCACTTGGCAAACCGTGAGGAGCTCCGCCTCGTCATTCTTTACAGCGGTGGATGGTCATTTGTTTTGTTGTTAATGTACAAGCATTATTGTTTTAAAATTGTGTAATGTATGAAATGTTAATTAAAAACATCCTTTAATTCATTTTTTTAGTATAAACAGCAAATTGAAATGCCCTCTTTGTGTCAAAGAACTGGTTCGTCTGGATAAACATTTAGTTTTATTTCACAAACAGAGTGTAAGTTGTTTATCTTATGTAATTGCATTCTCATATAAATATATGTCAGTATATCTTAGCGTTGGCTTTGTTTGTCAGGCTGTGGACCATCAGGCACAACTAAAACTTGCCAAACAACAAAGGGTGCTGGAACTCCTCCGGGCCTCACATCCATGTCCACCAATGGTGACAAGCCTGGATGTGCAATCAAGCAACCTAGCTGAGGAACATCCAGACATCCGGCAGAATGTTCCAGCAGCAGCTGCCAATGATCTCGCAGCTCCTGGAGCCAAGACAAGATCCAGCAGAGCCACTTGTTTGAGCCGTGGAATGAAGAAGCACAGAATAACACAACAAACTGTCAAAAGTTTTGAATAATTAATATTTTGTTTGTGAAATAAGTCTATTATGCACATCAATACAAGACTGCATTTATTTGATCAAAAATTCACAAAAACAGAAATATTATGTTAGTATTCGACAGTTTGGGGTAACATTTAAAAAAGTAGAAAAAAATATTTCATTTACATTATTTAGTTATTTAAAAGATGCATATTTTAAAGTTATTTAGCAAAGATTAAGTAGTTTGAAAGTGGCAGTAAAGACATTTATATTGTTACAAAATATTTATATTTCAAATCAGTGCTGTTTATTGAACTTTTTATTCATCAAAGCATCCTGAAAAAATTAAATCACAGTTTTAAGCAGCAAAAATATTTTTGTGGAAACCAGCAGCAGTTTTTAACGTTATGAAAAGAACGATTATTAATAATTGAGCACATGTAATAACTGACAACACCTAAAGCAGCATATTAGAATGATTTCTGAAGGATCATGTGACACTGAAGACTAGAGTAATGATCCAGAAAATGCAGTTTTGTCATCACAGAAATAAAACTGATTTTAAAAAACATGAATATACACTACCAGTCAAACATTTTTGAACAGTAACATTTTTAATGTTTTTAAAAAAGTCTCTTCTGCTCACCAAGGCTGCATTTATTTTATCCAAAGTAAAATTTTGAAATATTTTTACTATTTAAAATAACTGTTTTCTATCTGAATATATTTTAAAATGTAATTTATTCCTGTGATTTCAGAGCAACATTTTTAGCATCTTTACTCCAGTCATATGATCTTTCAGAATCATTCTAATATTCTGATTCATTTACCGTTAACGTTAAAAATCTTACTTTTCAAACACTTTTGACTGGTAGACTATTATTTGAATTGTAATAATATTTCAGAAAAAATAACATTATTCAAAATAATATCCTTCATAAATCATTCTGATTTGTTGCTTATGAAACATTTCTTATTATTATGATGTTATTATGTTGCTTAATGTTTTTTGTGGAAACTGTCATACAATTTTTTTCAGGATTCTTTGATTAATAAAAAGTTCAAATGAATAGTATTTGAAATAAATCTTTTGTAACATTATAATTATCTTTACTGTCATCTCTGATCAATTTATTGCATCCCTGCTGAATTAAAAGTATTATTTTTCCCCAAAATTTTGAATGGCAGTATATATATTGGATGATAATAATAAGAACTATTATTAATAATTATTATCAATCAATAATAACTGATAATAATTGGGCATCAAGTCAGCATATTAGAATGATTTTTGAAGGATCATGTTACACTGGAGTTTTTGATGCTGAAAGGAATAAATTCCATTTTAAAATATATTAAAATAGAAAACAGCTCTTTTAAAATGTAATAATATTTCAATATTTTACAGTATTTTTGTTCAGTAAATTCAGAGTATGTGAACATAAGTAACATTTTTTAAAACTTGTAGTTTACAGTATACAGTATACACTACCAATCAAAAGCTTTTGAACAGTAAGATTTGTAATGTTTTTTAAAGAAATCTCTTCTGCTCACCAAGCCTGCATTTATTTGATTCAAAGTACAGAAAAAACAGTACAATTTTTAAATATTTTTACTATTTAAAATAACTGTTTTCCATTTGAATATATTTTTTAAAATGTAATTTATTCCTGTGACTTTAAAGCTGAATTTTTAGCCATTGTTACTCCAGTCACACGATCCATCAGAAATCATTCTAATATTCTGATTTGCTTCTCAAAAAACATTTATTATTATTATTATGTTGAAAAAAGCTGAGTAGATTTTTTTCAGGTTTATTTGATGAATAGAAAGTTTGGAAGAAGCATTTATCTGAAATAGATTTTTTGTAACATTATAAATGCTTTATCATCACTTTTGATAAATTTAAAGGACCTTGATAAATAAAAGTATTAATTTCTATAATTTCTTTCAAAAAAGAGAAAAGAATTAAATTTTAAAATATTTTAAAATAGAAATAGTTATTTTAAACAGTAAAATTATTTCACAATATTGCTGCTTTTGCTGTATTTTGGATCAAATAAATGCAGGCTTGGTGAACAGAAGCGACTTAAAATCTTACAGTTCAGAAACTTTTGACTAGTACTGTATATGTGCATGTTACTTATTTTTTCAATATTTATGATGCTATTATCATAGAAAATCTAGGATTTACATGAACCACCTGCAAAAATTCAGCAGATGACAAAGAGACACATTTCTTATTCTTCTACAGCTGTTCATGGAGACTAGAATTAAATAGCTGTATTTAATAAAACTATTCTGTTTGTCAAAAGACATATTTTCACCATTGTCAGAACAATTCCAGAAAACCTATTGTTTTGTAATGCTTTCACATCAAGCCTGAGAATAGAATGTCGTTTGCAACTTACAAAAGGCATCCAAGTGGAAATCTTAAAGTAGGAATCTCAATCATCATCCCCAAAATGCTTTTACATGCGCTCATTTACCCACTCAACCACACGTTCACGCTTGTGTCCTTGACAGGGTCATTGCTAAATCTCTTTCCGAGCTGCAGTGCTAAATATGCAAGAGAAGACCAACACCTGAATGTTAATCAGCTCTGCCTGATTCTTCTTCTTTACACGGCTCACTACTGATGCCTTTGGACCTCCAGTATTGGCTGTCTGAACATGATGGATGAAGCCAGACGGATGTGCTGTCACATGTCTTTGCCACTCCAAAGATAAATACGTTACAAGCAGACCAGGTTCTGACAGCTTCAGTTTATTGTTACAGCATTGTTTCAGGCATTTTGTTATTTGCCGCTTGTCTTTTCATCTGTCACACAATCTTGTTCTCGTGAAGCTTGTGTTTGCTGTAATACAGTTCAACTTTCTTTATTGGTGTTTTTTTATGTAAATATTCAACCAATAAAGGTACAAATAAAAATGCAGCTATCTCTTTCTTTGTTTTATTGTTGCCAAGAGTTAAGAAACAAAAAACGGACCTTGATTGTGATGTTATGCTATTTGAGTGCAAATTTGGACATTAAAATATAATTGGATAAGCAAGTGAAGTTTTCATGTTTTATAAACATATACAACTTCATTTCCAAACAGACATATAAAGGTTGCTCCATTTATTTTTCTCACCAAAATGTTAAGATGTGGTAATGACCGTCCACTAGAGGGCAGTAGGTGAACGTACAAAAAATAGGAATAAAGTAGGAATTATGTAAAATTAAGCTGTATAAATTTGTATTTTATGTATGTGACCTTGGATCACAAAACCAGTCTTAAGCAGCACGGATATTTTTGTAGCAATAGCGAAAAATGCATTGTATGGGTCAAAATTATAGATTTTTTTTAATGCCAAAAATTAAGTAAAGATTATGTTCCATAAAGATATTTTGTAAATTTCCTACCATAGATATATTTTTAAAAAATTGATTAGTTAAATGCATTGCTAAGAACTTCATTTGGACAACTTTAAAAGCAATTTTTAAAAGCGAATTAAAAAAAATATATATATATATATATATATATATATATATATTTTTTTTTTTTTTTTTTTTCACCCTCATATTTAAGATTTTCAAATAGTTGTATCTCAGCCAAAAACTGTCCAATCCTAACAAACCGTACATCAATTCAAAGCTTATTTATTCAGCTTATTATTATTATTTCAGATGTATAAATCTCAATTTTTTGTGGTCCAGGGTCACATATTATCTTTTTTTTGTATATTACTCTGCTCATTTTATGTTTCTCATCTTATGTACTTTCCATATTTATTTTTAAATCATTCAAATAGTCGCAGTTGCATGAAAACAAGTGCTAAATGCCATTTAAGTCACTTCGTGTGTTTTGTGTGTGTGTGTTTATGAGTGTAAGTGATGGTAAGAAATACTAAGGAAGTCATCTATTAATTTCCAGGGTCATGTCGCTGACCTTAAGTACAGATTTAACTGCGTTTGCTTCTGTCTCTATGGAGAGTCTCTTCACATCAAGTGTGTTTGATTAGCAACAGCGGTCACTCAAAGTTTCAAATATTAACAAATCCTTCAGCCGCTGTGTTTTTTTGCTGTGGCAGCAGGTTTGTGGAAGTGGACCGAAAGCCTTTGTAAACATTTTGTCAGGCGTGCGTCCCCGTTAATTCCTACGACACTTCCTACTACACGTCTGGGTCTCTGGTCAAACACCGCGCGCTTTTGTCCACCTCTGACAGTATCGCCATTGTTGCCCTCCCTGGAGCACCCAGTTCACTTCAAGGATAAATGTGTCTGTTGGTGACCTAGTAAAACTAACAGCCGGCCAGGCTTGTGCTCATTGTGTCAGAGTGGCATAAAGAGGCCCACAGCTACCGTTGTCTACACACACACAAACTCATTAGACAGAGCAGTTATGTGCAGCGTACACCGAGAGTGTTAGTCTTTGTCTTTTTCAGCTGTAATAACCACCATCTCAAGCTACTACTGTATGTTAAAGGGATAGTCCTGCTGAGAAAAACAGCTAAAACCAGTCTAAACTGGTTGGCTGGTTTTAGATGGTAAACCAGGCTGGTTTTGGCTTTAATTAATCACTCACCTGCCTCATGTTATTCCAACCCGAGACCTTTGTTCATCTTCGGAACACAAATGAAAATATTTTTAATGAAATCTGAGAGCTTTCTGACCCTGCATAGATGGCAACGCAACTGAAATGTTCAAGGGTAAGAAAGGTAGTAAAGACATTGTTAAAATAGTCCATGTGACATCAGTGCTTCAAGCTTAATTTTATAAAGCTACAAGAATATTGATGTGTGCAAAGAAAACAAAAATAATGACTTTATTTGTAAAATTAAACCACAATTATAGTGAAATTAAGCACTGCTCATGTATACTCACCATCAAACCAAGCAAATTTCTGTTGGTCAGCGCCGTCAATTCTAGTGACAACTTGAAGACGAATGATATCTGTGAGGGGAAATTTAAGGGGATATATATCACGTTATTGGGGTCGCTTCAACCCGCGAATGTGAAAAACAATCCACGGCTAGAAAACTGCAGACTTGACAACACTGGCAATTAAGCTCTGAAAAGTAAAGCCAAGATATTTCGCCCCCAGGTGGCTGGCTGCAGCATAGTTCATAAACCCCACAAAATGACAATAGCCAAATCTGGGATATTTTGGCTTCACTTTTCTATAATGGAAAGATATGGACGCCCGTTTCCGCCGCTGTATAAAAAGATAAAAAAATAATAATTTCTTGCAAATGTGAGTTTACATCTCACAATTCAGACTTTTTTTCTGAGAATTGTGAAATACAAACTGACATTTGCATGTTATGAAGTCAGAATAGTGGAATAAAAACTTGCAATTCTGAATTTATAACTTATGAAGTTATAAAGTACAATGCTGAGGGGGAAAAATATATGTTCCCAGAATTCCGAGTTTATATCTCACAATTCTGACCTAATAACTCACAATTGCGTTATATTTTAAACATGCAATTCTGATAAAAAGTTCCCACAGGTATGTTTTTTGTCATGAGATCAGGTAGGAAAAAAGTCAGAATTCTGAGTTTATAACTCACAATTCGAGAAGGGTATAACTGCAGCCTGAAGATCTCCAAATGCGGGCGGGAACTCCAAAAAGGGGTGGGAGCTCCAAAATAGGGCGTGGCTTCCTCCCATTGACAGGCAGGCACATGACACGCATGCGCAAATTTTTCCCCCAATCCACTTCAGCTCAAACTCCGCCCCACAGCTGATTCTAAGGTTTTATTGGTTGTGTCAATCACAGTGTTGATTTCCCACACTATGCAACAAAAAATGCTAACCCATAAACCTACCCCACACCTGACCCTAACCTTAATCAGTGAAATTGACTGCATGGTGGGATTGGTGCTGAATAGCGTGGTGGATGAACAGTTAATAAAATAATGCGATATAAGATTGCCAGACCGTTCCGTAACTCCCCAACTGGACCTCACCGGACAATGGGACCTTTTCAGTTACACTCAGCGTCACTACAACCTCCTACCCTGCGAATTTCAAGTCCTGGGATGCCCCTGTTTCTTAAAACAAAGTAATAGAGTAAAACCTTTTCCCTGCGCTGCGCTGTGACGGCTCGCAGGAGAACTCGCGGGTGATTCCTGTTTATTATATCATTAAGCAGAGGATATTTATTTATGTAGCATATTTAGCTTTATTTTAAAACAAATAGAAACAATGTTTAATTTATAGAGTTTTATTTTGAAACGTAAGTCAATAACAATTGGCTGAAGCCAGAGCCAATGGTGAAAGTCTTTACGCGACGAGACCCCGCCCCGTTTTGGAGGTCCTGCCCACTTTTGCTGTTCCTGCCCCCATTTGGAGATCTCCGGTCTGCAGTTATACATACTTGCACAATTCTGTAAAATAAAGATATAAACTGACAATTCTGACCTTTTTCCTACCTGATCACATGATGAAAAAAAATGTAGCTGTGAGAACTTTTTTGCAAGATGCAAAATACGTACCAATAAGAATATATAACTGCAGTTTCCAAAAAAAAAAAACAACAACAGTGGAATAAAAACTTGCAATTGCAAGAAATAAAGTCAAAATTGCAAGATAAAAACTAATAATTCTGACTTTTTTTCTCAGAATTGTGAGATATAAAGTCCAATTCTGAGGGGTAAGGAAGACTAAAGGTCATTGCACCACGAGTCCGAAATTTCCGTCTGAAATTTTTCACGTTAAAAAAATAAATACGACCTCACGTTGTGAGAGATAATACACTCGGTCCGAAACTTTCATCCGTCAAAAAAAGTTCGGATCAGGTTCGATTTTCTGTGTTTTTCGCATCCATAGCAAGCATTTTGATAGGACAGGATGACAAATACGGAAAAAAAAAAACGGAAAAACGCAATTGCAATTCACAATTCAGACTTATTAACTCAACGATTGCCTCACAATTTAAACTGGAATTCTGAGAAAAAGTTCCCACAGGTATGTTTCGTCATGAGATCAGGTAGGAAAAAATGTCCGAATTGTGAGTTTATATCTCGCAATTCTGACTTTATTTCTCAGAATAGTGAGAAATCACATAAAACGTACCATATTTATGTTCATCTGTTCCGGGGAAAAATGTGAACACTCTCTTTCGTTTTAAAACAGCGTTTTAAAATAAAAACGATCCTTGTCTACACTAGCGTTTTCTCTGTCTCTCTACGCTACACATATATCTATGTACGCTACACAACCAAAAACGCATGTCACATGATCATTCACGCAGGTACAACCATAGATATGTTTAGGTAGATGTCCTATGCGACGGATGCGTCTACGTGCCGAACGAGGCATCTACCTGCACACATCTGTGGGTACAACAGTAAGCATGATGTTACTGTTTACAGGGTCATCAAGGATACACAGATTGAATGTGGGCAGCTACGCCATCGTTTTCAAAAGTCTCCGTTTTGGTCCGTTTACACGCAGCCCCGGAGTTTTCAAACTAGAACGGGGACTAAAGCGTTTTCAAAAGTCTCGGTTTTCGAGGGTTGAAAACGCCGGAGTAGTGTAAACGACAGGCCTAACCGTAGCAAAAGTTATGCGTTTTAAAACAAAACTAGTGTAAACACAGCCTAAATCTCAGAATTCTGAGTTTATAACTCGCAGCTGTAAGTTTGTATTTTACAGTTCTGAGAAAAAAGTCGAAACTGTGAGACAAAAGGTCGCAATTTTGTCTGTGAAAATAACATCTGTAAATCTGATCGCACCTTTAGACCAATCAGATTAAAGCAATGCATCAGCATCAAAAAGCACTAAAGAGATCAAACCTGATTTTAACATACATTTTATGTATTTCTTGGTTCCTAAATGACATTTCTTTGACTACAATATGGATTTTGACACCTTAGCAACCATCCACAACATCCTAGCAGTGTGGTGGTAAACCGAGCAACCGCCAATTACGCTTGCAAAAATCTAGTTTGACCTCATTACATGATTGACTGGTAATCTGATTGGGATTTGCAACAATAATCAACTATTAACTTTAACAAATAAATAAAGAAAAGCACTTCTAATGGCTCCTCAGTAAAAAACGGCTGATTACTATCCAGTCTGGTTCCAAATAAGAGCCGTATGAGATGTGTGTTGCTGCATATAAAAATTCTGTTTGAGAGACTAGACTTTCATGTCAAGAGTTTCAGTCCGAAGCTCAGAATGGCAGAGCCAGTGGAGGATAGAAAGAGGTGAGTGATGTGTGTCAGGGATCGAAGAAATGAGAGAAGCCAGACAAGCTTAAAAGTGGAAGGCAGACGACTGGAGTTTTTTATTATTTAAAAAAATCCCCAAAATTAGTACAGCACTAAATGTTTCCTCTAAAACGTCTATAATGTATGTTCCGTGAAATTATAGTCTTAAAGAAAAATCATATCAACTCAAACTGATATAAAATGACTTTGATCATGTGGAACACAGTTATTAAAATGGAAATAAGGATGCTAATAAAATGCATGTTAATTACCTGATAATTACTTATAAATAAATTATAAATAAAAAATCAAATGAACCTGGGTCCCTTTGCACAATAGAAACCATTAGACTAAAATAGTGTCTAAATGTATTAAAAAGAAAAAATAAATAAATACAAATTTTTAAGAAAAATATGTACTGATAAATGAATATTGGAATTTTGGAACTTTGTAATAATAATAATAATAATAAAATAAATAAAATAGAAATCTTTAAGCAAAAGTCCTTAATGTACTGTTAACATGAATACTGAAATTTTGAAATAATAGTAATAATAAATAATAATAAATCAATTTGTGTCCCCTTGCACAATGGCTACCATTAGACTTAAATGGTTTCTAAATTTAGTATGAAAACATAATAAATTATTTAATGAATTAAATAATAAACAAACAAATAAAAAAATAAATGTACTGTGAACATGAATTTTGGAACTTTGGATTTTTGGAATAATAATAATACAAAAAAAATATAATAATGAAAATAAATTAAAACCTGTGTTCCCTTGCACAATAGATACCATTAGACTAAAATGGTTTCTAAATTTAGTTTTAAATAAATAAATAAATAATAATTAAGAACAGTCCTTAATGTACCTTAATGGAATTTTGAAGTAATAAATAAATAAATAAATAAATAGAACTTGTGTCTCCTTACACAATAGATACCATTAAATACATTTAGTAAAAAATAAAATAAAATAAAATTATTTAAGAAAAGTCCTCAATGTACTGCTAACAGGAATATTGGAATTTGGAACTTTGGGGTTTTTGAATTAAAAAAATGATTAAATAAATAAAAAGTAATTTACCATGTGTCCCCCTACACAATAGATACCATTAGACTAAATGTTTTCTAAATTAAAAATTACCAGCACCTTTTGTGCTTTTCTATTATTATTTTTTTAGGTTGCCTTGTCTCAAAGTGAGCTCGTATTAAAAACAAAAACAGATAAATCTATAGGCAACCATTGTTGTGCGCTTACAAAGGTAGGTTCGTTCAATATCAAAGATTTAGTAGCATTACTTCAGCCTTAGATGTTAATATGCATCCCCTCGGACGCAAAGCGTCTGCTTTGATCTGAGACGTATCATGCATGCTTTCCTCCGTTTTGCGTTTGGAAATCTGAAGCTGGAGTAAATTTTGCCATCATCATCAGGTTCACATCCCCCAGAAGTTACCACAACACCCTCAATCGCCAGCAATTACGAGAACTCTGAGCATGTACGAGCTCTACTGACTAAAACTGATATCATTTAAAATTCTCCTTCTTCCACGTATGTGAAATATTTCATCCGCTGAGAGAGTAGTTTTTGCACAAAGAACTCTGGGCTCAAGTTAATTTAACCTTCCTCTTCCCCCGGGTGCGGCCCGTGGAGGCTCGGCTCTCTTTCTCTCCGCTACCTCGTAGTTTTGTGCGGGTGGAGGTGCTGGAGATGTAGCTGTGGGGGTTTTGGATGCTGTAGGAGGTTAATCTAATATCACATGAGCGAAATCCCAAAGGAAACGGTGTTATGTTTACACCCCGCGGCACACAACACACACTAAACAAGTTTCAGTTTGCTCACGGTGCTCATCATCACTGTCAGTGGTGAAGTCGTAACATTCATCATCTGCATCATCATTGTCATCAAGGTTTCCCTCATCAGTCGAATCCCCCTGGTCAGAAGTAGAGGTTAATGTTTGAACCGAACATCAATGGTGGCCTCTTGTGGCTGACAGATCCATACAGCTTTACTTTCTTTTCCCGTTCTTGATGTGTGTTCTTTTTCTCAGGCAGCTTTTGCACCGTAACAGGAAGCCCTTGAGAATCGTATGGTGGAGTTGCTACTGTTTTAGAGTGTTTGCACGTGTGTCCTTGCGTTTGAGGTTCAAGACCTGACGGATGGTTCAGAACATCTAGGTTACAAAAACATTAAGTAGAAGGAGACAGACCTCTTGTAAATAAAACTGAAGAGGCAACCATATGGCAGTGATTCAAAGTCTCGCCTTTCAGTTTAAAAAGACTATTTGATTCAGTTTGTGCTCGTGAACTTAGACTCAATGTGATTTGAACTAATTATTTAAACAAAATCATGACAGTTTTGGAGATTTTAGTCTAAGTATAGAAAGAACTATACTTCGAATGTCTGTTGCTTACATGGAAAATAGCTGATTTGATCCTGACTACGCTGGTTGCGGTGTATGTTTTTGATTCATTAAAATAACTGGCTCATATGAGTCATTTGTTCATAAAAGGCAATTTTAGTGAACTACACTGGTTGCGCTGTATGTTTAAAAGATCTGGTTCACTTTGCTAAAAAGGTCAGACACATTAGAGTACTTTTTTTATTTTTGGGAACTGTTCTATACTAGTCATTATATTTTTTGATCCTCTAAAAAGTCATTTGTTTCGTGAATTGGATAACATTGGTTGTGCTTCATGTTTTTGATTCCCCAAAAGATCCAGCTCATAGGAGTCATTTGTGAATCAGACTACAATGATCGTGCTTTATGTTTGATTCACTAACACAATCTGACTCTTAAGAGCCATTTTTAGTGAACTGGACTTTTTGCGGCATCTGTTTGATTTTCTAAAAAGATCTGGATCGTATTAGTTCATATTTGTTTGTGATTCAGGCCTCACTCCTTACTCTGTAAGATCCAGTTTATAAGAGTCAATTTTCTTGAATTGGACTACACTGGTCACGTTATATGTTTTTGATCTTCTAAAAAAGCAATTTGTTTCGTTCATTGGACAACATTGTTTGCGCTGCATGTTTTGATTCCCTAAAAGAATCGGCTCATAAGAGTCATTTGTTGGTGATTCAGGCTTCACTGCTTATGCTGTATGTTTAATTCGGTTAAAAGATCCAACTTATAAAAGTCAGATTTCTTGAATTAAACTACACTGGATGCGTTATTAGTTTTTGATCCTCTAAAAAAGAACTTTGTTTTGTTTATCAGACAACATTGGTTGCACTGCATGTTTTTGATTCTCTAAAAGAATTGGTTCATATGAGTCATTTGTTGGTGATTAAGGCCTCACTGCTTACACGCTATGTTTAATTCGCTTAAATTATCTGACTTATAAGAGACAATTTTCTTTAATTGGACCACACTGGTCACATTGTATGTTTTTGATCTTCTAAAAAGTCATTTGTTTTGCGAAGTGGACAACATTTCTTTGTGCTGCATGTTTTTGATTCCCTAAAAGAACCGGCTCATATAACACAATCTGATTCATATGAGCCAATTTACCTCACTGCTTCAGGCTTCACTGCTTACACTGTACATTTAATTCAGTTTAAAGATCCAACTTATAAGAGTCGATTTTCTTGAATTGGACTGCACTGGTCACGTCATATGTTTTTGATCCTCTAAAAAGTAATTTGTTTCGTTCATTGGACAACATTGGTTGTCCTGCATGTTTTTGATTCTCTAAAAGAATTGATTCATATGAGTAATGTGTTTCTAATTCAGGCCTCACTGCTTACACTGTATGTTTAATTCAGTTAAAAGATCCAACTTATAACAGTCAGTTCTCTTGAATTGGACTACACTGGTTGTGCTGTGTGTTTGATTTGGTAAAAATATCAGACTCATAAAAGTAGATTTTTTGGGGAACTGTTCTACACTGGTTGTGTTATATGTTTCTGATCCTCTAAAAAGTAATTAGTTTCGTTCATTGGACAACATTGGTTGCGCTGCATGTTTTTGATTCTCTTAAAGAATCGGCTCATATGAGTCATTTGTTGGTGATTCAGGCTTCACTGCTTATGCTGTATGTTAAATTTGGTTAAAATATCCAACTTATAAAAGTAAATTTTCTTGAACTGGACTACACTGGTTGCGTTATATGTTTTTGATCCTCTAAAAAGTAATTTGTTTTGCTCACTGGACAACATTGGTTGCGCTGCATGTTTTTGATTCTCTAAAATAATTGGTTCATATGAGTCATCAGGCTTCACTGCTTACGCTGTATGTTTAATTCGGTTAAAAGATCTAACTTGTAAGAGTCAGTTTTCTTGAATTGGACTACACTGATCATGTTGTGTTTTTGATTTGCTAAAAAAGTTTTTAATTCTCTTAAAAGATCTGGCCAATATGAGTCATCATTGCACATTGTATGTTTATGTGTTCAAATAAAAAGGCCAATTAATCGCAAAATCTTGTTTTTTTACACATCTCAGGCCATGTGTTTATATTTAAAATATTTAGCTAATATGATTGCACTTCTCAGTCATTAATAACACCACACGGTTTAACATATTTTAAAACACAAGTCTACAGATTTCCCCCCAAAATCAGTGCAGCCAAACGTTCTGCGGATTCCATTTATGCCCGATTACCACCTGATGCCATCATGGTGCGTTTAAGTAAGAGATGGTGCAATTTGCAAACGACTGTTGTAAATGGTAGACCTGCGTATCCTTTATGCTGAGCAGATGTAAAACAACAGTGAAGAAAGACCCCCAGGTTAAACAGAAGGATGTACACATGGCCCATGTTGATTGGTTAAATCCTCATCTCCCGTGAGACACCGTTGCCAACCTCCTATTCTTGCTTTAAACACTCCTGATATACAGCTGGCCTGTTAAAACGATTCCCTAGCTGCCTTCAATTTGGAGAACAGCAGAACGTGACAGAATCCGTAGCGGCATATTGGAGTTTCCGAGTCAGTGATGCAAACCGTGACAGCTCCTCTCAGATGATAAGGCAAAGTTTATTTAATTAGGACACATAACTGTTAGCTTATGACATGGATACGTACACAAAATGATATTGACACATTTAAAACTCACAAGTGCTATGAGGATAAATTAAACAAACAAAACAAGAAAGAAAGAAAGCAAAATCATGAACAATTGCTTCTGAATGCTACATGCTGAGGGCTTACAAGACAGAATGTACAACACAGAAAGACAAACAGGATAATGGTGGAAAAATGAGAATTTGAAAAATCAAATATAAACTCCTGTCTCTATATTAAAATCCTCCGGATATTTTGCTACATTTTAATGGTTATGTGATATATGAGGGAAGGTATGGCAGCAAAGTCATTAAAAAGAAAGCAAGCAAAGAAATCGGAGCAGAAAATCGATTTCTTTTTCCTCAAAGGAAAGTGGTATTGTAAAATGAATGCATTATACTAGCTGCCGAAGGAAAAAAAAACAACATTTGATAATCTTTTCCATTTGATGCGATGGGGCGTGGGGGTTCGTTTCAGAATAGACACCAAAATGAGTCATTTATATTGAACACAATGTGAAAATCGCAGCGAAACTCCAGCCAAACGAAGCTGTATAGCTGGAGATGAAAGAATGCACTCATGCAAAATGTACATAACATGGTTAAACACCAAACCAATGCAACCATGGAGACAGTATCTGCAATTTTACTCTTAACAGATCACCGGAACACCACCATCCAGATGGAAGAAGGGAAAACCCCTCGCGTTGCAGTTTAAATCTCACTTCCATATTTATCAGACAGAACGTGAGCTGAAACAAAGGCCCATCCTCTTTCCATCTGTATGACGAAAACGAATGAATGAGGAATGAACTGACGGAGGGAGTTTTCCATTTTTGCAGAAGTACAAGCAACGCAACTCTGACTAGCTTTGAAAGTGAGTGCTTTAGCTCAGAACTGATCCTATTTTTACATTCAGAATTCTGATTTTCAAATAGAAAAAAAAGATAATTTACTGTATATTTAAAGATACAGATTAATATTGACACTGGAGTTAAACCCAGTTTCACCTACTGTACTTTCCCTGCCCTCTCACACACCGTGTCCTAACCAGACATGTTTTTTAAAGCAAATTCTAATTCTAAAAGCTGAAATGTATCACTTTTTGATATGAATACAATTAATAGTAAGCCATTCATAGGTTTAGTTCCCCAAAAGGAGAAACACTGCAGCTTTGTGCTGTTTTCAAAACATTGATTTGTTTGTTTGAACACCCTGATCTGCCCAGCAACAGTGGATTCAGCCAATGGGGTGTGTTTGGGGGTGGGGCTTTTGATTTGTCTCCGGGCGGAGTGTTCGGGAAACCTGTTTAAAAACAGTCAACTCATTTAAGCGAATGACACACTTCAGCTTTAATGTGCAGCTATATAGAGTGGGATTTTGCTTTATCATGGTTAGGACATGGTTCGTTTTAAGAGCCATTCACACAGAATGCATTTTTGCAAATTTTTTGTACATTTTATAGGCGTGGCTTTCGGTCTCATCTGCGCCCAGCTATTTTTAGCTGTACAAAACAATAGTTTTCCTACTTGATATTTCAAATCGGTGTCTTAACATATTTTAATGTATTATCTTAATTATAAACACACTGGTTTGTAGCGCAAACAGTTTAACATTGTTATTCTTGTTATTTCTAGAAGTCTTGTACATAGGCTTACTTTCACGTTGAAGAACGAGGTGAATATTTTCACTATTTTTTAAACAGTTTTTCTATGTAAACATGCACTACACAAATGCATTTGTTTTTTTTTCATTTCACTCTTCTGCGTCTTGCATTTCTAAATGTAAAAACGCATTCTGTGTGAACGACCCCTTACAATTTTTTTTGTATTCACACACCGCTACATGAGAAACATCCGACTTAAACACACATCCAGCTACTAGACTGCGCATATATTTCCTGCATCCTTCCACTTTCTTAGTCTCTTTTTTGTCAAAATAAAATTTCCAGACAAACAACCTCCGCTTGATTATACTTGTTGAAGAGGCGTTGCTTCTTAAAGGTGCAGAGGAATTTGACACAAACTGAATTTGAAAATCGCTTACGAATAGAAATCACACAGACGTGCTATTTAATCGAATATACAAGGGCTCTTAGACTCAAGAGTCTGATTGTAATAAACTTCTCAGCTTCTCCTAACCAGAGGGAAAGCGAGACCTAAGGAGTGGATGGACTAGTTCCGCTCCAGCAGTGGCAGTTATACGCTGGTTCATCCACGAGCAGCTTCATATGGTGCAGCAACAGGGAGAAGTTCAACTCCGCACCCTGTCGTCTTACATTGCTAGACCTTTAGCAGCGAAAGTAAAATGATCTTACAGTGTGAGTCCTCAAAACTCGCGCTAACATATTCTGATACAGTCCTGCACCACCCGATAAAGGGTGCAGCAATATAGTACTCTTATTAGATAGCGAATGTTTAATCTGTACCGCTACACACTCCAGAGAGCTATGTTGATAGACTAGATAAAGTCGATCCTGACATGGATCCTTAGTTAGAGCATTGACTTGAATGAAAATGAGACTGTGAGGGGAAAGAAGTACACTAAGGGCTGTTTAGGCAATAAAATACTGAAATATATGTCTTTCCACAATTTTCAAGTGGAGAAAAAGAAGTAAAGTGAATTAGACATCCAACCATTTACTTCCATCCTTCACAGACTCGTTTTCGTTCACTACACTTTAAATATACCATCCACTTTAACCGGATTCAGTTGTGCGGCATTTAAAATTGAATTGAGAATTTTTTTAATTTAGAATTTAACAAAGCAGAACTGACCTTTCGCAAAAACCCGCCCTCTTTAGTTACTGTTGGTATGTCCGACAAACAATGCCGCTCTCACACTACACATCATGTTCTCACGCAGTAAAAAAAAAAAAAATACATTGCGGAACAAAGAGGAGAACAGACAAGACAGAGCAGGTTACTTCGGGTTACTTGTAATGAAACAAGGTCTCATCTTAAAAATGTCATTTTTCAAGAAATTCAAACAATAAATACCGTTTTTGTGCTATTTACTTAAAATACGAAATAAACATGAATGGATATCAGAACGTATTTTATTTCAACTGCGGAAAGACGTCCTTACATACAATTTTTCAAGTTTAAGTCCACCGAAGTAAATCTACTCTCCTGTCTGATTTGTTTGTCGGACATAATGGCGGATTCTGCGTTATGATTGGTCAGATCACCTGTCAATCAAGCAGTTTGCAAAGGGTCAATTAAAGTGATTTGAAATTCAAAGAAATTGTTGCTGTGACAATTTACTAAATTCCCCTTCCTGTTATTCCAAGTCAAAATTCCAATTCAATTTCCTGTGGGGCGTGGCTAATCCAATTCAAATTCACACTCATTAATTGAAAGGATGCCAATTCTAATCTCAACTTTTGCACAACCTTGCGCTCTCTATAAATTATTCTGTTTTTGCAAGAATTCAGCATATGGCTCATATATTACACACTTTCAAAATGAAATTTACTAAACACACACAATATTGAAATGTTGGCCATAGTCTTTGTTTGGTCTCACTGGGCTTGTGCTCTGACACAAAGATGCAGAGCAGTAAATCTATCCACCTTTTTAAGAGTGGGCGTGGCCATTTGTACATTTTATGGGTGTGGCTTCCAGTCTCATCCGCCCCCAGCTGTATAAAACAGCTCGTCTTGCTGCTTTATATTGCAAATTGGTATGTCTTAACATATTATTTTAATGTATTATCTTAATTATGAACACACTGGTTTGTAGTGCAAACAGTTTTATCCTTTACTGCACGTTGTTGTTATTTTCCTATAGTGGCTAACGAACTGGAAGTCTCACTCACTTAAGCGTTGAAGAAAAAGGTGGATACCATTGACTTTGATGAACATCTGAGGGGGAAAAAGGACATTAGGACAAGCTGGTGTCTCAGTATCTTCCTGTGTAACACAGAAGTTGTACGATAGCACTAGAGACTCTCTGTCTCAGAAGTTACAGCAGTCGGGATTGGATTTCTTTGGTTGTAGGGGCATCCAAAAATCGACAGCTCACAGGCGTCTGTAATCTACCGTGCCAGAAAGATAACGTTGGGAGCGGCGAGGAGGGAAAAGTGATACACCTGGGCCGTGTATTACATAGTTCGTTGTGTACGAAGTCTTTTCAAAGCCCCACTGGCCTGCATGCCTATCATGCCAGCCTGAATGAACTTCTGTTCCCAGCTGCCACCTGCCCGTTTCATCATTTGCACACCTGGCCGGGCTGAACAGAAGTGGCGGGCAGCCCGCGTTCTCCACCAGCCAAGTTCTGCTCTCTCAACACAATCTATTTACAGATGGTCACTCATACTACATGTACACGGACATTAGACGTACACAATACCCTCAAAATTGCTCTTTTCAAATCAAAACAAAAATTATATACAAAAAAAAATGCATATGTATAACTATACAATGGAAAATCCTTTCAAAAGCCAAAATTCCAGTCTTTACATTCACAAGGGGCAATTTGGGTCGGACAACTCCACGACCCGATTACATCATGATAGCCGCTTTGGTTTGGTTGTCGGCACATTCTTTGTGCTCACCAAACAGTAAGACACAGAGCAAATCAAAGAGGAACTTTTTAATGAGGAATGCTCAACATCTGTTGGTTTGACGGGAGATCTCCAGAGGTCCATCCAATGGAGTGAGAGACAGAAATAAACAAAACCAAAAAAATAAAAACACCCCGAATCAACACAGAAAGGGTGGGTGGTCGAGTTCAAAATGCCATCATGCAATAAAAAAGTAGCTAAAAGAGTCTTCCTCCACACATGCACATAGTGGAGAAGTTATTTACATTCACGCCGGCAAACTTTTTTATTTTCCCCTGTCTTTTTTTTGATTCATGCTACAAAACGCCAAAAAACCTGATATCAAAATGTCAGAAAAGCACAATCTTAAGTTTAAAAATCTCCTTGTACTCGTTTCGTAAATAAGAAACAAACTTTAAAGATAAAACGTTCTTTTTTTTTGTATTTTTGCATCCATGTGAAGTATGTGAGCAAGTGTGTGGACGTGTTTTGTGTGTTGATCTCCGTGCGAGTGCAACTGTACATGGCAGTGACGAGCATCATAGTCAAAGTGTAAGAGCGTTCCTGCGAGTCCTCATTCTGTATTCTTTTTCTTTGCGTTTTCTTCACTCCAGAGAGGGTGAAAGAGCGTGAGCGCCGCAGCTCCCGTGGCTGGAGGGGCGTCGGATCAGCGGCGGCCTTTGAAGGGCACTGGTGCTGGGCTTAGCGGGGCAGTGCGGCGCTGAAAGATGCTTTGATAAGCTGAAGAGGAGAGACAGGCAGAGAAAGTGAGATTCAGTTTGGTGAAGAGAGCCGTAGAGCTGTCACTTCTGAGCGAAAAAGGCTCCGATGGTCACTCCTGCCAAGCCCAGCGCTGCCAATCCAAGTACTTTCGTTAGGTACGACAATGGGTGGAACATAGAGTCTCTCTGCTGACCATACAACTCCACAAAGGCATCCTGAAGAAAAAAGAGAGGAAGGGAACATTAGGAACAGAGCTGAAATTATTACAAACATACTCCATTGTTCCACTGTACAACTAGAACAACTAGACTCAACAGTTTTGGAACACTTGACTCAGAATTTTTGATTCTGATTGGTCAGTTGCAGTATTTTGTAGGGAAAGATCTTGGAAAGACCAACTAATAACTGACTGATGAAACTGGCAGCCAATGTCCTATATCTGTATCTAGTTTACTGTATCCCCCTGTGGTTGTAATGTTCACATTTTTGACCTAAACAGCAAAATCAGAGAGAGAGAGAGAGAGAGAGAGAGAAAAGATAACTGTACAATATAGTGCATTATGGTAATCTGGGACACTGCTGTACTTTCGGCTTCTGCAATTTACTTTGATCAGGTTAGCCTAGGTCAGCCTCAGGTAACCCAATATTTCCATGATTACCCTAATTCACCATTTTCTAAGCAACGATATTCAAACCGGAAGTTCCAAAGATTTACCCAAGACAAACTTGATATTACAAGATGTGAAACTAGCTGACTAGCCAAAACCATAAAAGCAAACATTGCCAAGAAATTGTAAAACTAGTTATGAAAATAAAATGCATAATTGAATTGGAATATGGAAGCTTCAGATATGTAGTGATAAAGTCAAATTCAGATTTTAAATTCAGTTAGAGCTGTCAAATCAATTAATCATGATTAATCGCATCCAAAATAAAAGTTTACCTAATGTACGTGTCTGTACTGTGCAAAATTAAACGTATATATAAGTACACACATATACATGTATATATTTAAGATATATTATGTAAACACAAACTTTTATTTTGGATGCAATTAATCGCGATTAATTTATTTGACAGCGTCAAATTCAATTAAATGAATTTTTTAAATAATTGACAATTTTAAATGTTTTTGAAAGATGATTTTAAAAGATGCTCTTTGATGTTTTATAAATATACAGAGTACACATGCATATTATGTAAACACAAACTTCTACTTAGGATGCGACTCTCTGATGTTTTGTTTTATATACACAGTACACACACTCATTATGTAACACAAATTTTTTATGCAATTAATCACGATTAATAGATTTGACAGCACTAAATTCAATTAAATAAAATTATTTGAATTAAATGATTTTTTTTGTAAATATTTTGAAAGATGCTTTTTAAAAGATGCTCTTTGATGTTTTATAAATATAGTACACAGTACACATGCATATTATGTAAACACAAACTTATACTTAGGATGCGATTAATCATGCTTAATCGATTTGACGGCACTAAATTCAATTAAATAAAATTATTTTGGAAAAATGCTTTTTAAAAGACACTCTTTGATGTTTTATGTTTTATAAATATACACAGTACACACATATAATATAAGCACAAACTTTTATTCGGGATGCAATTAATCGCGATTAATCGATCTGACAACACTCAATTCAATTAAATGAAATGAATTGAATTCAATGAATTTTTTAAATATTTTGACAGATGCTTTTTAAAAGATGCTCTTTGATGTTTTGTTTTATAATATACATATTACATACACTTATGTAAACAAACTTTTATTTTAGATGCGATTAATCGCGATTAATCAATTTGACAGCACTAAATTCAGTTAAATGAACTGAATTATTTTAAATGTTTTTGAAAGATGCCTTTTAAAACATACTCTTTGATGTTTTATAAACATACACAGCACACATATATATTACGTACACAAACGTTTTTGGATACGATTAATTGCGATTAATCGATTTGACAACACAAAATTTAATTGAACTGAACTGAATTAAATGATATTTTTTAATGTTTTTAAAGATGCTTTTTTAAAAGATGCTCTTTGATGCTTTATGCTAACCAAGGCTGTATTTGATCAAAAATACATTAAAAACGGTATGATTGTGAAGTGTCATCACAATTTAATTAAATTTTAATACATTTTAAAATGTAATTTATTCCTCTGATGACAAGTATATCCAGAATGCCAACAGGAAAATATTAAAATACTGAAAATGAAATATATACATAATGCATGTATTGTTTATGCATAGGTATGTATTTACTGGATAATCATTGGATTATCAGTTACCAAATTAATCATTAGTTGCAGCCCTAATTCTGGCAAAAAACAAAGCAGCAACAGATCTACAACAGAAGCACACAACAGTCACACATTTAGTGTCTGATAGAAGGTCTGTAATGTGTAGCATGTCTAATTGCCATGTATAGGGAAATGATGTGTTTTCGCAGCGGGATTTGAGACGAGCACATCCCTCCTCTTCAACAGACACTCCACATCTGTGTAGCCAAATTCCTCTGGGACACCGTCCAGCCCGGAGAGAGAAACACATCGAATGATAGAGAGAAAGAGGGGGCAGGCACAAAGAAGACAGCTCAAATCCATAACACTGAGCCCGACTCCCTGTGAGCCCACTCACAGAGGAAGAGAAGGAGGAAATAGGGAAATAAAGGAAGAAGAGCGTATAAGACAGGGTCTCTGTGCCAGGGCTTCCACTGTCTCATCACTCCTACGCACAACCGCGTCTGCCGTTTCCTTTTCCAGCCAGACTCACTAAAGCGTCTTTCATGCATCTGTATAGCTGAAATCCTACACTCAAACATAAATACTTATCTGCATTTGGCACAAGGAAATGACAGAGTTCATCCCCCTCCTGTTTACTGGGCCATTTATGAGGAAATAATTAGGTTCTTTCCCCTAGAGCAGACGGTGTAAATGAATTGAGTACAGATAAAATGAGGGACAGCCCCTTTCGAAATAAACTTCCAGGAGAATTCACAGCCGTAGGTCACGAAAGCGACAAAACATTGCTGATGCAATCAAATGATACCATCGATTTCTCTCGATCTTCTGGCTGTTGGCGAAGCCGCGTGAGGTATTGGCCCCCTGCGTAAACAAGTAGGTGTTTGTGAACGTGTGAATGTGTGTTTGCATTTATGTGCACGTAGGTGTGAGTGTGTCTCGGTTGGTTTTTGGGTTTAATCACAAGACCCCCAGCAGCATCCACCCATGCACTCCTGTTTGAAATTTGTAAGGAATGTGTGCTGGGAGAAAACGCGTGCTGAAACTACCACTAAGAATCAAGAACCGAGTTCTTTTTTAAAAACAAATACCAGAATCGACAGTCAATAATTAATAATAAAAACAAGTGTTTACTGCACTGCTGCTCGCTGTCAAATATGGTGCAATCTGATTCTCAAAAGAATGACTCTTATAAGCCAGTTTGTTTTAGTGAATCAAACACATATAGCTTAACCAGTGTAGTCTGATTCACTAACAAATGACTCTTACGAGCCAGTTTGTTTTAGTGAATCAAACACATATAGCTCAACTAGTGTGTAGTCTGATACGACAAAAGTTGACTCATATGAGCCAGTTTGTTTTAGTGAATCAAACACATGTAGCTTTTAACCAGTATAGATTAATCGTGATTAATCAATTTGACAGCACTAAATTCAGTTCAATGAATTGAATTATTTGAAATGTTTAAATGTTTTTGGAAGATGCTTTTTAAAAGATACACTTTAATGTTTTATAAATATACACAGCACACACATATATTATGTACACAAATTTTTGGATACGATTAATCGCGATTACTCGATTTGACAACACAATCAAACACATATAGCTCAACTAGTGTGTAGTCTGATTCAGTAACAATTGATTCATATGAGCCAGTTTGTTTTAGTGAATCAAACGCATATAGCTCAACCAGTGTGTAGTCTGATTCAATAACAACTGACTCATTTGATCCAGTTTGTTTTGTGAATTAAACACATATATCTCAACCAATGTATAGTCTGATTCTATAAAAATGACTCTTATGAGCCAGTTTGTTTTAGTGAATCAAACACATATAGCTCAACCAGTGTGTAGTCTGATTCGATAGCAAATGACTTTTATAAGCCAGTTTGTTTTAGTGAATCAGACACATGTAGCTCAGTCTAGTCTGATTCACAAACAAATGGCTCTTATGAGCCAGTTTGTTTTAGTGAATCTATTAGATATAGCTAAACCAGCGTAATCTGATTCAATAGCAATTGACTCTTATGAGCCAGTTTGTTTTAGCAAATCAAACAGGTATAACTCAACCAGTGTGTGGTCTGATTCATTAACAAATGACTCATTTGAGCCAGTTTTTTTTTTTTTTTTTTTTTTTTTTTTGAATCAAACACACATAGCATAGTCTGATTCCCTAAGATATGGCTCTTATGAATTGGTTCGTTTTAGTAAATCAAACACATATACCTAAAATGGTGTAGTTTGATTCCCTAAAAAATGACTCTTATGAGCTGGTTCTTTTTAGTGAATCAAACACATATTGTTTGACCGGTGTAGTATGACTTACAAACAACTGATTCTTACGACGTGGTTATTGTTTGATAATCAAACAAATATAGCTTAACCAGTGTAGGCTGATTCCCAAACAAGTGACTCTTGTGAGGTAATTTATTAAGGTGATTCAAACATATACTTTATGGCTCGACCAGTGTAACTTGATGAATACCGAATGTCGTTTAGTTTTAGTTAATCAAAAATTATTATTAACCCAGTTAAGCAGTTACTGAATAATCTGATTGATTTACTGAACCACAACTTTAAATTACTTCCATGTTGTCAAATTTAAAATTAACCAAGAATTTTGTGTACGTCTCTGTATTTGCTTCTAATAAATATGAATAAATAAAATACGTTACGACATTTTTCATTTTTATAATTTACAGTTAAGGAAGTCTATGTCATCTTTGTTACATATCTGGTCCATTGAAGTCTAAAAATTATTTGAATACAGACTGTTGAGTGCAATAAATGTCATTAAAAATTAATGGATCTGTTAGGCAAACAGAATCGTTAAGAGGATTCGGAACCAGAACCGTAAAATTCCTTTCACTTTGAAATTCCTCCCATCTCTAACTAAAACTGCATGTATGTATCTTTTCTCCAGATCTCCAGATCCCCATGCAGCACATAGTTCCCTACTCAATAAGTAAAGCGGTGGTTTTATTGTGGCTGACAGCGGTGCGTGATCATCCTGCAGGCGCTGCTTGGGCCCGGGCTGGCCCAGCGAGGGGGCCGCCCTATGCCCAACTGTTTGAATTACATTATTCTGCACTTCGCGGGCAAGAGAACTTCAGTCGAGAAGAGAGAGAGAGAAAGTAGTGCAACACAGCCTGTGTGAATTTCCAGCACATGCTGGGACACAGAGCATTTGAATCCAAAAACATCAGATAAAACTGGCCGTGACTTGACAGGTATACAGGGATAGAGAAATATGTGGTGAACAGCTTTCTAAGGCCTTTAAAATTAAAATATGCTGATGCAACATAAAGCAGCTAATTGTGTAAAAGTCCATTGATTGAGTTATATGAAACAAACTGTTGTCATTTCTCCAAGTGCAATTTTGTGAGTTTTAGAACTGCTACGCTGCTGCATTGCTGCTGGTGTTGGTTATTGCTGCTGCTGCTGCAAAGCAAGTATAGGAACTTACTACTGCCAATACATACAGTGATATGGTGCTGTAAATATTTAACACATGAAGTTGCTGCACAAATAGAATATATACATATAGCTGCAAGCAGCAGTTGCCAGGGTTCAAGTGCTTTAAGGCATTTAAGTCTGCAATCACCTAAATTAATGACTGAAAAAAAGCATTTTTGGCAAATATAGGTAATTTGCCACACAAATACGATATTTTTTAACATGTATGACTGTTATGGGGCTAATAGTTCACACAAGTAGGGTTTTTACATCTCAATCTTAAACGGGTGCTCAAAATTCACTAGCCCATGCCAGCCATGTTTTTTGAGATACACAATGTCATTGTAGACACTTTAGACAAGACCATGCACACAGATTTTCATGTTGATAAGACAAATGGTTGCGCATTTATAGCCATTTTTATGTTTTTTCCTCTTATAGCGCCACCAAGTGGCAAAAGGTCTGTGATTTTTATTGGTTCCGATCGGGCAAAAAACCTAAGACTAGTTTGCAAAAGTAGGTTTTTCCAAAAAAATTTTACCTGCGACTGACGGTTTAGGAGTTATGAGCGATTTCGTACTTTTGTTCGCTGTAGCGCCCCTGTCAGGCTGATTAGGGTGAGCTTTAGTCACGTTGTAGGTGGTGTGAGTACTACCATCCCTCCAAGTTTCAAGTCTCTACGACTTATGGTTTGGTCTGCATGATCAGTTTCACGTGGAGATCACTGATCCATGACCATTCGATCTAAACAGGTGGAGCTGGGGAGGTGGAGGGTTTCAGAGGAACTCTGAAAGCGCACTGCAAAATGCTCTAGTGAATTCTAACCAGCCATTTAAATGTAAAGCAGCAAGCTCATTGGCTGCGTTTGCAGCATTAACAAATCAGCTTGTGTCAAGAGGTTTAACGCTGTGAATATCTACAGTTTGCGTTAACGACCCATCAGCCTACACCATCTAGAGTTTCATGACAGAACTTGGCATATATAATAACCAACAGGTGGAGCTGGGGAGGTGGAGGTTTTAGAGGAACTCTAAAAGCGTGCTGCGAAATGCTCTAGTGAATGCTAACCAGCCATTTAAATGTAAACCATCAAGCTCACTGGCTGTGTATACAACAATCAAGCTTGTGCCAAGTAGTTTAAATGCTGTGAATATCAACAGTTTGCATTACCAACGACCCATCAGCCTACGCCATCTAGAGTTTCATGACAGAACATGGTATATATATAATAACCCGTAGCAGATCTAAACAGGTGGAGCTGGGGAGGTGGAGGGTTTCAGAGGAACTCTGAAAGCGTGCTGTGGAATGCTCTAGTGAATGCTAACCAAGCAATTCAATTTAAAGCAGCAAGTTTATTGGCTGTGCATGCTGTGAATATCATCAGTTTGTGTTAACGACCCATCAGCCTGTGCTATCTAGAGTTTTATGACAGAACTTGACATATCTTTTAAATGGTAATAATATTTCACAGTTTTTGCTGTATTTTTGATCAAATAAATAAATAATAAACACGGCCTTGGTGAGCATAAGAGACTTCTTTCATGAATAATACAAAATCTTACCAACCCAAATTTCTGTTCAAAAATCAATTTTTATGTATTTGCACATCCCTAACGCAAAAACCACAACGTGAAGACACATGGAAGAGAAAGGTGGAATCAAACTTGGGTTTGGACCAAACAATCAAACCTGACGCCATCTGCTCCCACAAGGGAGGTAGAGAGCTGCAGGTGTGCACATCCTCCAGCAACAACCAATCTGAGCAAATCACAAACAGCATTCCAAAAAATGATCAACTAATAACTGGAGGAGAAACAACTGCCTTTATTCCCTCGCTGCACCGAGGTTACGCTTTATTCCACTTTACGCCATGTAGCGAGTTAAGTATATTTAAGCATGACACAAAAGCTAGACTCGCCATTTGTTTGCACCACTAACAATGCCTGCCAACCTTATTATCAGGAGAAAAGCTCCTTGCTATCTCTTAAGACATTTCCGATCCTTTCTCTCTCTATTTATCTATGTTATCCACCTCTCTCTCTTTCGGTTTCTGTCTGTCTGTCTGCACAGGTTATAAGAGCACCTGGCACGGAGCAACGAAGAGGGAAAGGAAAGGAGGGAGGGAGGTGACAGATATGACTAAAAGAGCGCCGTAACAATAGCACAAAATGAGCTCACAATATATCCTAATAAGAGCCACAGGAATTAGTGCCGGTGGAGATGTCAAACCCCAAGCGGGACGAGATGTCATCGCGGGCATGTCTGACTGCTGCCGACGTGATGAGGGCAAAAACGAGAGCCCCGGCTGCCCCATCAGCGGCGGAGGTGACAGGACCAAGCTGGGAGGTGTTGACGGCCACGTGTCCACATCCCTGTTTGCTCTCGTTTTTTCTCCCGCATTGGTAAACATCCTCATTAGGGGAGCTTCCGCCCTGTGTTTGAACAGACTCTTGTCTGTTTGCCCAAGGCCTTTGTTAATGGCCTCCAAAAGCGGCCCCTACACACACAGGTACTGGCAGACGTGAACAGATGCGATTTGCTAACTTGATAATCATACGATCAAAGAGCAGAAAATGCGCAAACGATGTCCAACGGTCTACAAATACAGTACACGCTCTTAGCCCGCCTCTTCCTCCATCTCTATTTCTGTCCTTCCTGTAGAGTGTCGGTCAGACGCAACCGTGTCTTGGCACTCTGTCTAAACCAAAGCACCTTAGTGGCCCCTAATGTCCTCAGAAATGCACAAAGCGGCAAGTGCCAACGGTCTAACAGAACCTTGCAAGACTTCCTGTGGTGGAGGAGGTTGCATGGAAAGCAAGTCGGTTAATAAGATCAAGCTTAAAAAGCGTGGACAGAGGCCTGGCTGAATGCATGAATGGAGTGTTGGTTTACAAGCGGGCAGGTTTTACAACCTTGTAAGGCAAGTGGCAGTTGCTCAGGACTAAGTTCCGCGTCAAGTGCACCGGTGTCATCACATCCTCAGACCGAGCATGGGGCCAAGAGATGAGCTAATGCAGAAACAGCTGACCCTTTTCACCTTAAGGAAGGAAGAGAGAGTTGCATTACCTCTTTTAAGAAAGCATGCACAGAAAGATTTGGCTCGTCGCTAAGGAACTTTGCTATGACTTCTGTGATCAAAATAAACATCTGATCTCATGAATTTTGAAATGGAGCCTCTTCTGTCAACAAAAGCACTGATGCTTCCTCATACATCATTCAATGACAAATGTCTACGGCTGTCACGCTGGCAATGCCATAAACCACAGGACAACTGGAGATTACCTACAGGAAATGTTCATGGATAGCAGAATGACAACTGAAACTGCATGTGTGCTTTGTATTCAAGTCATAAATCACACAGAATTATATAATTAAGCAATGCAACTTTTGTGAGTTATACTGTAAATGATTTTAGTATTAATTCTAGCAGACGCGAACTCAAGAAGCCTGATGTAAAATGGGTCAAATAGGGCCTTAGGATTTCCACGATGAGGAAAATGTGGACGGAATTGCGGAATCCAGTCAAAAAAAACGGAATTTACAGAATAACGCGGAATCTCATGGAATATTCCGAATTGTGGATCAATAAATCAAAACTAGGTCAGTACACTTAACTTGTGTCTGTGAATATTAAGCCGCAAATATACTTATTTAAAAACATTTCAATATGAATCCTGCATGTTTGCGTGTCTTTGTGTGAATGAATGGCGCAAACGCACGGGTTTTGTTTTCTACACACGCAAACAGGAACTTCTTAAGAAGGTCTTCACAGCAACCTGTCAAATGTTAAAGAAACTGTGACAGACATATATTACTTAATGTAATGATAGTACTAGTACTAACAATAAAATTATTATAGAAAACGTTTTTAAGGAATATTTACCAGAAAATGTAAATGCACCATACATTTTTTTAAATAAATAAATAAATAAATAAACAAAATAATAATAAATTATTATTTCAAGAAAATCTATTAATTAGAGACGCTTTTAATTATTGAAACTTAATGAAACCATTAAAATGGAGACAAAAACAGAATTTGGTAAAAAAATAAAAATAAAATAGAATTTAAAAAAAAAAAAACATATTTCATAGGGCTTTAAAAATATTTTTTTTGTTAAACTTTTAATAAATTGCTGTTAAATTGTGTACGTTTCATATTTCTTAATTTAACCATTAAAACAGAGCCTAGAAAACTAAAATGAAAAAAAAAGGAATCCAGAAAAATTCAAATGGAAAAAACGGAATTTAGAAAAAAATAAAACGGAATTTGAAAAATTAATAAAATTGATTTCATAGGGCCCTAGTCAAATAGGATAAATTATTGAAAGGTAATGAAACCAAAAAATTAATGGAGAAAACAGAATTTGGTAAAAAAAAAACAAAAAAAAAAAAACGTATTCAGTAGGACTTTTTTTACTTTTAATAAATTGCTGTTAAATTGTGTACGTTTTATATTTCTTAATTTAACCATTAAAACAGAGTACAGAAAACTTAAAATTAAAAATAAAAAAAAACAGGCAAAATATTTGGATACTAAAAAAATACAGCGAAAACAGTAATACAGTGAAATATTATTACAATCTAAACAACTGTTTTCTATTTTAATACATTTTAAAAAGTAACTTACTCCTGAATAAAGCTGATTTTTCAGCAGCCATTACTTTAGTTTTTAGAGTCACATGATCCTTCAGAAATCATTCTAATATGCTGGTTTGCTGCTCAAGAAACAGAAAGCTTCTGTGACATTATAAATGTCTTTACAGTTACCTTTGATCAATTTAATGCATCCTTACCAAATAAAAATATTAACTTCTTAAAAGAAATACTAAAGTTTTGATAGGTATAATATAATATAAATAGATATGTCACAACTCAACTTCCTGTCTTAATAGAGAAAGAAAAATAAAATATTGAAGGTCACTGCGTCCTTTTTGTGGCTCCTTCCCATTTCCCCACATCAAATTTATCACCAAGTGATCTTTTGATTGCTATGGCTGTAAATGTAATCGCTGCAAACATAGTGAAGGAACAAAGAATATTTTTGCTTTTTTCACTCATGCACACACACAGGAAACGCAACAGGAATCATTTTAATTTAAATGCATATTAAACACGCACTGGGGAACTGACCCGTGAATGTGAATCAGCCATGTTTGTCAGCCTTTTCAATCATAACAGTACCGACTTAATAAATCATCAGACTAGAAAAACAAATCCTGCATAACTAGAGGGATGAACCTGCCGTCTGCCGGAGATGATGAACAGACCCACACATCTTTATGTATTCATTATAAATGAGACTATGGTTACGAACAACAGAATCGCCCAAAGAGAGCGTCTCATTTTTTCCAGACCGTGGTTATTTTATGTTCAATAGTATAACAGGATCAAGAAGCCATGAGCGGCTGAAATCGCAAAGCTTAGCTGTAAGAGGAGGAAACACCATTACCACAAAACCTAGTGGAGACGCAGATAAGATGCTGCTGGGAGTCTCTGCCAACTCAGTTCCTTGTTAGACACGGCGGTCAGCGATGAAAAGGCACCTGACCCTGAGCAAAGCCCGGATGCCAGCGTGTGGCCATCCTCCAAAACTCAAGCCAACAGGTCTGGGAAACAGCACTAATGTGGAGCCAGAGAGGAAGATTGCACCTTGACCTTGTAATCTGATGCATCCGAAAAAAGGTAAAGCGCTCCATTAAACTGACATTGCGCTGAAGGAGACAAGGCTGTGTCTCCAGGCTCCGGGCCTCCTATATTTAACAGCATTATTCATGCCCCCCCTCTTTCATGCATCTTTCTCCCTCTCTCTCATTTACATATTCTCTCTCTACCAGACATCCGCTATCAAATTATTTCATATACAGTGCCTGGAGCAGGTTTCATCATTCACTTTTTAAATCTTATCTGGTTAAATCTATTGCTACCAAAAAGAGAATATTGATTTTTGTATTTTATGTATTTTTTGGTAGAACATTGGCAAATAGCAGATGGAGTCAGGTATAAAATCCCTGATGTTGATAATAATAAATACACCGGATAAATGTAATGACTGTAAATAGAAAATGTAGACAAGATGGTAATTTCAAAGAAATTGCATCGCAATAACAGTAAAATGTGATGTGCTTAGGATTAGTACATCTAAAATGGAAAATTATGTCATTATTTACACACCCTCATGCTATTTCAAACCCGTATAACTTTCTTCTGTGGAACACTGCTGGTTCCTCTTTGCATGCAATTACAAAAAATGCAGACTGTATGAGTTGGAACTGAGAATGAGCCTAGTTGATTCAAATAATTCATTGAAAAGATCTGACTCAAAAAACAATTAGTTCTTGAACTGAGTAATGGTAGTTCTTTTATGAAAGTGCCAATGGAAGGTTAGAAAGGTAAACAAAGAATCGTTGGTTCCTTTTTGTGTGAATTACAATGAATTAGTTGAAAATGATTCAAAAAACGAACTGAAAAGAATCAACTCAACTCATTCATGAATAATGAACCAAATTCTGGTTCAAAAACAAAGCTATAATATGACTTGGAATATTGACATATGGACAACTTTTGTGTTTTGAAACTTTCAATGTTGAGCGTACAAATGTTCAAAATTGACATTTGTACTCCACAGAAGAGTGTTTTCTTGACGTGGCATCAATCGGCCATATTGGTGGCACTGAACGTAAACAATTCCACTGAACCGAACGATTTTGCTGATTATTGCTGCTGAAAATGGTCAGTTAATGTCATGTTTTGGGTTGTACTAATCGGTCGGACTGGGAAAAACATTTGGAGTACTATAGATGGCCAGAAGTTGGAGAAGAGTGCAAAAAAACCATCTGAGGAACAAAAGGCATTTGTGGTTGGCCAAACTATGATTTCCAGGGCAAGAATCTTGACAGCATTCATGTTTGTTCTTATCATTTCCAGTCAGGTAGGTGAAATATTAGGCTAATATCTTAATACTGCTCGTACGTATTTTTACCACCTATTAACTTTAGTTCAAAATACTGCGCCCTTTCCCGCTTACTAGGTCCCTCTGTATATTAACAGCTTCCACACATTTTTTTCTGTGGTTTAGACAGCATAAATTAGCAGAACAACGTATTCGGTAGTACATTAACTATGCAATTCATTTTGTTTACATCCGAGTATCGCCAATATGGCCACGCATCCAGTTAACTGACCAAACCGTGATGTAAGTGCAAACCTTCTATACCGCTATTGACAATAATCATGATGTTTAAATTAGAGATGCACCGACTGCAATTTTCTTGGCCGATTCCGATTTCCAAAATTTTTTGTAAGTGTGACCTGCTGATACCGTTTTTTGCCGATTCCAAAAAAAAAAAAAAAAATTGGGACCCAATTTACAGATATTCTCAAAAAATGCATTTACACTGCAAAAATTCAAAACGCATAAACAATTTTATTATATTAATGTTTAAATATTTTTTAAAAATACAAATAAAAAATGTTGTAAAAAATGCAATGATACTTTTAAACATGAAACCAACCACCAGTAGGTGGTGGCAAATGACTACTTATAGAGTCATTTAGTCTTCATGAATGGGTTTCTGAATCATTGGCTAACTTGTGTAGTTTGAATGAGGATTCATTCAGTAACTGCAGTGGCTTTGATTGGAACTATTTTTAGCAACGAAATTGAGAAAAATAGTCAATATTGTGTCTAAAACGTAAGTCGTTTGATTTAATCTTGTTTATTAAACTACTATTGTATTAAATCAGTGTCACACTGCTATCACGTTAACATTCGGCGAAACATATTGGTCGTGCAATGTTGCGTACCTAAATCATATAAATATATATATAAACATCTTTTATTTCTGCCACAGTATGCATCTATGACTTTCGGACTCATGTCCCTGACCGGTCAATCGGTGCATCTCTAATTTAAACGAAATATTTTTATCGTGTTAATTAGGGGTCTCGCAACATACCGCCACTGGTGAATTTGAAAACGAACAGTACACTAACGATCATATGACACATAATAATCCAGCGGCAGTCCCATTATAGAGCATCAAACTCTTACTTGTGATTTGTTTCGTTCGTATTCGATACCAGAGGATGCCCTCACGCAGAAAGTCTACAAACGAAACTCATAGGAGTAACAAAACAAATGACTTCCCAGCTATCGCCGAGTAAAATGCATAAAGAAATGTTTTGTACGATCAAACATAGGAATCAGCACACGATTATAACAGTATATGGTTTATCTGTATTCTTCAAGCCATCTCCGGTATTTTCATATGGATAATGTATATTTATATGGCAGTGCTCACCAGTTACCTGGATGAGGCCATATTGGTGATACTCGGATGTAAACAACATGGATTGCATGGTTAACGTACTACTGAATATGTTGTTCTGCTTATTTATGCTGTCTAAACCAAGAAAAAAAATGTGTGTGAGCTGCTAAATCATATAGAGAAGAACTTTGTAAGCAGAAAAGGGCGCAATATTTTGACAAACTAAAGTTAATCTGTGGTAAAGATGCGTACGACCAGTATTAATTAAGATATTAGCCTAACATTGCACCTACCTGAACAGAAATTAATAGAACAAACAAGAATTTCGTCAAGATTCTTGCCCTGAAAATCCTGGTTCAGTTTGGCCAACCACAAACGCTGTCTGTTCCTCAGACAGTTTTTTGCACTCTTCTTGATTTGTTATAACGTTTGGCAGTCTATAGTACTCCAAATGTTTTTCAAGGTCCAACCGATCAGTACAGCCCAAAATATGACAATAATTGACCATTTTCAGCAGCAATAATCAGCAAAATATGCGAGTTTCGTTCGGTTCAGTGGCATTGTTTATGTTTTGTGCCGCCGATCGATGATGCGGCGTGAAAACACTTTATAAAATAAGAATCAGTTCCACGATAATTGTGTAGTGAAAAATCAGATATCGTGACAGCCTTAGACTGAACTAAACTATCGCTTTAAAACAAACACGCACATCTGTTATATATTCTGCTTAGGTGCTTAGATCAGTTCATAAATACATTTGCCATGAGCAGTAAAACTGCTGCCTTTATTGATTTTCAGTAAGTACAGATCTATTTTTTGCACTCGTTGGGGGAAATAACGGGTTGCTAGTTCGTCCCAGCAGATGCTTTCCACATGTTGCTGAAACCTGTTCCGTTGCGACAAAACACAAGCGAATTCGCTCTATCCGTTTCAAACTGCTTATCCAGGACAAAACATTTCCTCTTTTTTCCCAGTGCTCTTCAAGGCCAGCGGGGGTTTATGAAGAGTTAGGTACGCTGGGATTCACTGCACAGGCCCCATGGCTTCCACATCAAAGTGAAGCCTCTGGTCTACACACGCGTAAGCTAGCGGTTCTGCGTTCCCTAATTCTCTGTCTGATTCTGTCTGTGTGATGTGGCACCCTGAGGACTCGACCGCTGAATAGGACCACAGGGGCCCCTGCAGTCACTGCTGGTCCAACCCAAGTGTGTCGAGTGGTGAAACTCACCTACTCTCTGTTCTCCTAATGACTGCATATTACTGTCTAAAAACAGCCCCATTGTAACTAATTAGACAGACCGCATATCTCTTTTTAGCTCAGGTCGGGCGGAAAATTGGTGGACCGTGTCTTGTTTATATGGAACAGTACTATACTTAATTTAATATCTTATATTATCACAAAAGAAATGTCTTGGAAAGTTTCTGCAAGCTACAGATAAGAGTATGAATAAGATCTTACATAACTGTATGAGCAATTTCATAATTACGGTAATATTTCTGCTGGAACAAAACAAAAATAGTCCCTAAAATACTAAACGCAGTCAGATTTTTAAATTATTTTCTTTTTTTTTTTTTTTTTAATTCTTATTGGATGTTCAAAGCTGTTGCAAAATAGCTTAATATTATCTTAGACACATAATTGTTCTCACATTTCAAGCAAAAATAATTATATTACCATGACTTTACACTCAGTATTTAGAAGCTGAGTTATCTAATCTTTTAGTTTGTTCAAGTAAAAGAGACACTTGTATGGCTTAAAGGGGCTCCTATTATGCTTTTTCAATTTTTGAACTTCAGTCAGTATGTGGTGTGTATCTTTGGGCATAAAAAAAGATCTACAAAGTTACAAATCTCAAAGTCCACTCCAAAGGGAGATATTTCGTTTTTAAAAAAATCCCTTTTCAAGAACTACAACGAATGGCTCCTTTGGACTACAACCTTTTTTTTCCCGCATGCAATGATGTCACAATGCGGTCTACTAGAATATCATTAAATTAAATCCCGCCCACGGAAATTCGAATTGTTGGTCAATGTAGGGATGAGGTGGAGTATTACCCTAATGATGCAGCGCAGAGAACCGCAGCGCGGCGGGTATAAACACAAGCACTGACTAGAGTAGCCAATTCAGAGCAGTAATGTGCTGCAGACGTGCGCACTACAGGGGGTCGAAACACATGCCGAAGCCGCGGTCTACTCTGGCTGCCGAGTCGGAGCCAACACGTGCCGCAGACTTGTGCAGTGTGTGGTAAGAGATTTATTCATCATACAGTGTAGATAACGTTAGCTTCACTTATAACGCCAGTGTTTTTTAAAATGCATAAACTTGCTCTAGAATAGACTAGGCTAATCAGTGATGATGTTCTTTGATAATGTTAGGCTGTTTTTAGCCCTATGCAGGAGCTGGTTTCGGGCAATGAAACTAAGTATGTAAATAATTAAATATATTAGCATGATAATATCATGTATTGACCCAACAGTGTATTGTTTACTAACCCTCCATGCATCCTAGGTGTATATGACTTCCTTCTTTCAGATGAATGCAATCGGAGTTATATTAAAATTTGCCTCACACGGCTCCGGGGGGTTAATAAAGGCCCCCTGTAGCAACTCGATGCATTTTTGTAAGAAAAATATCCATATTTAAAACGTAAGAATCACTTTAATGTAGCTTGCGCTAACAGTTGTACACAGAACTTGCTTCTTTGACAAGGGGTGTGGCAGTACTAAAACACTGTCTAAGCTGTTCACCAGTCGCAACGCAGTGGGACAGCTAACCAATCACAACACATTTCGTTTTTCAGAATGCGGAACCCGGAACTAATCGAGTCATTTGTGCCAGGCTGGGAGAAACGTATTGTAATAATGTAAATTATGTTTAAAAAATAATGCATGAAAGCATGTTCTAGTACACCCCCAAAACAAAATCAACCCTCTGTTAAATAGCATAATAGGACCCCTTTAATATTACATAAATGATGTCTTTTAATGAAATTTGTAATAGAAAATCCATAAAAGACTTCCATAAAAGACTAAAAAATCCACATTGTTTTATACATATTTTGGACTATAGGGGGCGCCGTTATTTTGATGATGTGAAATGGTTACACCCGGTAAGCTACTGGTGCTACCCGTTTCTATATTTTAGGGCTGTCACTAACGATTATTTTGGTGATTGAGTAATCCGTCGATTATTCTGACAATTAATCGAGTAATCGGACAATTACAATAATTTTTTTGTAGTAATAAAAATAAGTGAACAATGAACAGCAATGAGGTAACAATAATTAGTTCAAATAAAGTATCAAAAGCAAGTAATCATGATTTTTTTTTTAAACAAAACTGTTAAAATACATAATGTATTATAAACAACAGAACTAATGTACATTACGCATTATAACAAAGACGCCAATGGGCGCAAACGGCCTGACGATTGCTTTTACTTTACTGTGCGATCTAATCCTTGTTTAATATTGACTCAACAACATTTAATTCAAACGTCCACTCAATCTTTAATATTTGGCCACACGTACCTTACACGCATGTAAATAATGAAAGCACATATATAAAACCTGCATCGCATATATTTATTTATTTGAATCAAAGCTTTGTTATTATTTTAAAATGGGTTTATTATGTGGAATTGCAGTCCTACTATATTTACTGCAACACAACTCGGAAAATACAATACTGATTCGTTGACCACAGGGGGATGGATATAAGCGTAAATAAAAAAACATCGATTTTTTCCCACAAGGAGTCTAAACGACTTTGGATTTTGAGTGAAATCCACTCTGAGAAGCTCCTTCAGTGGCTGCGACGTTATGACAAGCATTGGCACGTTTACATCCTGCCAGGATGGCATCTAGCGTTTCTTGTCTCTGTCATTTGTAAGCTCTTTCAGTAGCTGTGGTCTACTAAAAGCCTCAAAGGCATCAGGGCTAAAGTGGAGAGAACAAAGACGCTGGTCTTTAGGAAGTTTTATTAGTTCACAGGCATCTTTGCATTCTTTTCTCCTCTTCTTATCGCTAGGAAAACAGTGAAGACGTACATCGCTTCTCTTGTTGCCCTTCGACTAAAAATTACAACCAAAAGCCGCACAATGTGGCATTGTATCAGTATTTTATTTTCCGAGTTGTGTATTCAGAGTTGGGTTACGGTAAAAATAGCAACAGGTAGCGGCAGTAACTTACAGAGTGCAACAATTTTACCTCATCGAAATAACGTCGCCCCCGTCGTTGGATTTTTTAAATAACAAATCTTTCATGGGTTTTCTACTACATATTTCAGTAAGAGACATCATTTATGAAATATTAAACCATACAAGTCTTAATACCCAGGGTCCCCTTTAAATGAGATGAAACACTTTTTTTTATAATCATGGAAATACTGGCAATATAATTATTTTTACTGGAAATGCAACAAATATTAAGATACTTCAAAATGCTATACAGTTCACTTACAATACTTTAAAGTACTAAAGTTCATGTCATTTAAATATTTTCTATTTTATTTTTAACTTATTCAAACAAAAGATAATTCTGATTGGATGAGTCACATTCAAAGCCGCTGGAAATTAGTTTAAATATTATCTTAGACACGTCCCTATCTGTATTATCACTACATTTTTGTCACTTTTATATGTATAATGACATAAGGCTGACAGCCACACAAATATACCTACTGTAATATAAACGGTACAGCTCCTAGCTCTACAACTGATTTAATCAAACAATGAATTTGATGGATTAATGATAGCTAAATTAAAATGATATATGATTTGACGCATTGTATCTACATGATACGCAACTTTACGTTCGGTCCAGTTGCTGTATATCATTTCTTATCTCCTCAGATAAGTGTAACATAGCATCTAACAAACACAAGTCATCTGTGATGCCTCAGAAGGGCTTGTTTCATATGCTTATTTAGGATGTGTGGTGTTTTCTGGCGTTCTCCTATCATAAACAGCCTCTCGTGTGTGAACTAAGTGATCTTCATTTTCCCAGGCTGTTTTCATATCTAAAGCCTGCTAATTCATCCACTCTCATGCTTCGTGAAAAAAAAAAAGAAAGAAAAAAATTCTCTTATGACAGGATAGAAGTCAGCCATGAGGTTACATAGGGGTAATTGTGCCACACCAAGAATATCTGGCAACCGTACACATAGTAAACAGTTAACTGACACACAGATGTCACTTTGCAAATCTAAAAAGTGTTGCACATACATGCTGTTTCTGAGATTACCACTAAACTGTGAAATTAATGAAAATAATCCACCAAGTTTAGATTTTCACAATATTTAAAGATAAGAGACAAGATTATGAAAGAATAAACTAAACGCATTACAGCTGACATACTAATCCCATCTCTAAAAACCGAACGCCGGTGCTTTTAAATTTGGTAATTAATGACACGTTAGGAATTGCTATGCTTTAGCAACTGTAAAAGCATTAAGGGAATGTGAATGTGAGTAATGGGCGTTCTGTTTTAAATAAGTATTCAATAAGAACATGTTTTTACTCAAAAAACAGACAACACATCATGCTGACACATCAACGATCGTACTGCTGAAATTACTCAACATATGCAAAAACATGACTGTTTTACATGCTAGGGTATTTCTGACTTGTTTCACAGTTAACATATTATATGTTAGATGTATGGACTAGAGGTTTGTGCAAGTAAGCACTAAAACTGAGCAATAGTGTTCATGTGAACCATGAGAGTTTCAATCTTGCTTGCACCTTAACCCAGTAAAGCCCAACATGAAATTCACTACCAGTCAGAAGTTTATGAACAGTAAGATTTTTGTGTTTTTTAAAAGAAGTCTCTTCTGCTTACCAAACCTGCATTTATTTGATCCAAAATACAACAAAAAAATTATATTGTGAAATATTTTCATTATTTTAAAAATCTGTTTTCTATTTGAATATATTTTAAAATGTAATTTATTCCTGTGATCAAGGCTGAATTTTCAGCATCATTACTCCAGTCTTTAGTGTCACATGATCCTTCAGAAATCCTGTCCTGCAGTGTGGGTGGCCAACACAGAAAACAAATTGGGTTCCCACATAGTATTCTGTTCTATTGCGAATCATTGTGTTTCCACGTACAGTTGAATAACATGCGGGGTAGTGGGCGTTGGGGGATGTGGGAGCAGACCACCGATTAGGACGGGCACCGAATGTGCCAACATGTGACAGGTGTGCCCCTTTCCTCGCCCACTCCTCCTACACCCACCCAAACTCAACAGTGGGCCGTTTCCTTCTTTAACACACAGTGTTTGTCGGTTGCCAGTTGCCAATCATAACACATGATTGCAAAGGAGAAAGACGTCAGCTGCTTCACACTGTAAAATATACTAGATTTCTTCTTTCATCCATATCAGTATAACGTCTTACTCTTTCCGGACACACAAAGAAAATCAAATATGACACAGTAGGGCTATTCACAGACTGCAGTGGCCTAGAACATTGATCAAACGTCATCTATGACGGTATGGAAAAAATCAGCAGGTGATGTAAGGGTGAAGTCTTGAGAAAGCCGGGTATGATGCATCAGATACATACAGTAAATGCTGGAAGGCAAACATGATTAGCTTATGATTAAAACTTTTACCCTCACCGCTGAGAAAACACTGTGACACCCGGCAGTTACGGAGGGGGATTTCCAAGTGTTTTGTAAACATAAAGAAGCAGGTATTAAATCAAACAGGAGGGTGCTGGGTAGGTTGTGATAAAGACATGGCATTTTGATGTAGGAACAAATCAACAGGAAAACCAATACAGACTCCGACTGGGAAATGATATGACTACTGGAGGATCATGCATGAAAAAGCACAAAGAATGGTGGAGAATCATATCTGTGATGTTTTGATTCAAAGTAGAATGGGAGAAAAAGTGCTAAAGAGTTTATAGAGACGTTCAGTCTGGGTTATTGTGCTGACCCAACGCTGAATTTCTCCTGATGAATTCTTTTTTCCCGCTTGGAAGTAATCAGCAGCCGATGCAAATGAAATAAATCCCATCCATTTGGTAAATCCGTTTGGATTAGCGACCTGATTGAGCCATTACTAGTTAATGTGGAGGGAGTCGGGACTCAGCTAGGGTTGCATCCATGAGCTTGTGGAAGTCTGTATAAATACATGGCGAACCCTAAGCATGCCGTGATTTAGCCAAGCAGAACATGTTCCTGAATCAACATTCGTGGTTGGTCCTGGAACAATATTCCTATCAAACAAGCCCTATGCTTAGCCGTAACCTAGACCTCTAAAATGTGAATGGTTAACAGGAATGTTGTTCCTGGACCAGCAATGATGCTGATCCAGGAACATGCAAATCATGTTAAGTATAAACCTGGATGGAGAGCTGCACAAATGATCAAAATAAAACCAAAATTGCAATACAAATAGTACTTAATTAAGTGTGGATTTGCTGTGTGCTTCTGACTGAAGCATTAAAAACCGTCGTGAAATCAAAGCTGGAGGTTTAATGTGTGAAAGTGAAGAAATTATGATGGGAAAATATTACCAATGTACTGGGTAAAATAACATTTTTTTTTTATTAATAGCAATATGATTTTTTCTGGCCACATTGTTTATCATACTGCAGTTCAAACTGTATAAAATAAAATAAAATAAACACATTAATTAATTAATTTAATTTAATTAAAATTAAAATTAAATTGTAACAAATTATTACCAATATTATTTTCTTTGGTCACATTGTTTATAACTGTAACTGTATATAAAATAAAATAAAATAAAATAAAAAGTAAATTAAATTTTAAATAATTATTGCTATGATTTTCTCTGGCCACATCAAACTGAAAAAAAAAAAAATCATACCGCAGTTCAAACTGTATAAAATAAAATAAAATTGTATAAAATTGTATAAAATTAAATAAAATTAAATAAAATAAAATTGAATAAAATAAAATAAAATAAAATAAAATAAATAAATAAATAAATAAATAAATAAATAAAATTGTTTATTTTACTGCAGTTCACACTGTATAAATAAAATAAAATAAAATAATAAATATATTTATAATAAATAAATGAATGAACGGGCCAAACTGTGCAGCCTGACCCAGAATGCATTCAATACTGTTACGCCATTAACAATAAAATGAGTTTATTTGCATACTACAGAACAGAAACAATGATAACGATAACTCAAAATGACTATTTAATCCATCACTCAAAGTAACATTGGAATCTTAGGGGAAATCTCAAACGGTGAAATCCTTTCCCCCATATTTTTCTACCAGCCATGTGAACAGTTTAACTGTAACAAGCAAAGCATGGCATCATACAAGCGGCACTTTCCTTGACATAAGCGTGTACGCTGGGTGGTTTGAAGTGTGCGAGTCACGGCTTTCTATAGAGGTTTATTTGTGTGTCTTTGGGTGTGGGGGTTTAAGTGGAGACTCTGAGTCATGCCATGGACGGGCTCTTCATTTGCATGAGGTGAAATCCCTAAACAGGCAGCGATATGCTGACAGATGCAGCCGAATGGGGAGAACATTCACAGACTACTCCTCACCAGAGCGCTACGTTCCAGCAGCACCCTGCAAGCGAGCAGACGGGCTGACGGTTCTCATCTGGGTGAGGTGTTAAACGCTGACAGCCGAAGCGCAGCTCTGAACCGTCTGCTCGTCCTAATGAAGCTAGCCAACATTCGCCCTCATCTGTCGGGTGCAGCTGATGGAGGCGAAAAATTGTCAGATGCATGAATCATATTCCTTCTCTAGCTACCTGAGCTTTCAAATTTTACTTCACAAACAAATCAATGAAGAATCCCCTAACAACTCATCGTCTCCTCGCTTTGTCTCGCCACCTGTCTTTCAGAAACAAGCCTCTCCACCACCTCGCCATATGGAGTTTATACAGTGCAACATCCATAAGGCTCTCTTCATCCGCTCTTTTCTCTTAAGTCAGTCGCATGCAGCTGGGCTTTGAAAAGGAGGAGAATTTGGTGTCATCTTTCGATGCAGAGGGAGGGTTGCCTGGTTAGAAGGGGAAAGGGATAGACACAATAGCGCAGAGTCCCGTTTGAAGTCTTGAACCGCAGATTTCAGGTCTTGGCTTTACACCACACTGGAGTTACCAGCACCTCTCAGGTTCCAAACCCACGAGATGGGCAACTCAATCCCTCCCCCAAGGCGGAAAAGAGTTGGAAAGAAAGGGCAAAAGAAACTGACGGGATAGAAATATTTTCAGTATGCTGTCAGAAAGCAGACACACACAATGGTTGGTCAAATAGCTGAGGCTCAACGTCACTGTAAAGTCAGAAGGGGAATTTTGGAGTTTCGTGAGCCCACGCCTCACTGGTTTCATTCCCAGCAGCAGTGGAGCCTAACTTGGGTTCCTTAAACCAAAACACAAGGAGACGTACTGAGAAATGGTTGAGAATTGATGCATTCATTGAGCAATTATTATAGAATGCACTCTTGAAAATAAAAGTTCCAAATGGGAATTTTCACAGCGATGCTATTCGCTTGTTAAGGCCGTGTTAACACTAGTGTGTTTTTGTTTTAAACCGCATTACTTCTGATAGAGTTACGCCTTGTTGTTTACACTTGAAAACGTTGCAGACCCCGTTTTAGTTTGAAAACTCTGGGGTTGCGCTTCAGTGTAAACGGACCAAAACAAAGACTTCTGAAAGTGATGGCATGGCTGCCCGTGTTCTCCCGTGTAAACAATGACATCATGCTCACTGTCGTACCCATAGATATGTATAAGTAGATGCATCATTCGACCGCTCCAAGCATGTAAACGCATCCTCCATCTAAATAACAGGGCATCTACCTATACATATCTATGGTTGTACCTGCATGAATGGTCATGTGACATGCATTTTCAGTTGTGTAGTGTAACACAACTTGTTACGCTTGCTCGGTTTAAAACACCTTTTTAAAACGAAAACGCACTAGTGTAAACAGGGTCTAAGTCTCAACGTCAAGCATCACCTCTTCCGTGACTTCCGGGTCCAAACGCTTTATCTGATGACACGTGAAAACAACAAATGGTACTAATTACACACTCACAATGTGATATAATACTACCAAAAAATTATAATCCTACCGTTTAACTCCATACTGAAATCCCAGATAGCCAGACAATGAAAATATGGACCGTATGGAGCGTTCGTTGGACGCATTATGCCATCACTTAACAAGCCCATAGAAGAACCATTTTTGGGAACCATATTAGTGAACAGTTCCAAAAATAACAATTTTTTCTTAGTGTGAAGAACATTTTAATGAACCTTTTTCCAGTATAAAGAATCTTTTGTGAAATGGAAATATTCCACTGGCTATTGATGTCAATGACATTGTGAATTTAACATGCAAAATTCTACCCGATCTCATGCAGAAAACTTACCTGTGGGAACTTTTTCGCAAGATGCGTAAAATAAGTACATATCACTGCAGTTTCCAACAGAAATGAATACTAGAGGCGGGAAAACAGCAAGCACTTGTAATTGTTTTCATAAACAGTTATGATTACAGCTTCATATTTTTTGCTTTCTGGTGTTGTGCCGAATTCAGATTACTACCCCTCTAGTACCGGTAGGTTTAGGGTTGGGTGTGGGGAAAGGTTTACAATTAGGCAATCGTAACGATTTCAATGAGAGAGGGTAATAATTTGGCGGGGGGTCGAAAGTGGACACAACACTGGACTTAACAAGCATAGTCGGTAGCTCAGGTGGCACGGAATTGGACTTAAAATGTGGAATCCTTGGGTACGAATCCTGTGAAAAACATGACTCACGATGAAAAAGCTGAACGATGAGAGATTGAAAAACAAGCTAAAATGGCATGCCTGCGATTGCGTTTTTGCATTCGTTGATCCATTATTATAGAATGCACTCTTAAAAATAAAAGTTTCCAAATGGGAATTATCGCAGTAAGTACATATCACTGTAGTTTCCAACAGAAATGAACACGAGAAAACAGCAAGCACTTGTAATTGTTTTCATACACAGTTATGATTACAGCACTATATTTTCCATTTCCGGTGTTGTGCTGAATTCAGACCCCCGCCAGATTACTACCCCTCTAGAACTGGTAGGTTTAGGGTTAGGTTTGGGGAAAGGGCTACGATTAGGCAATCGTAGTGATTTCAACGAGAGGGGGTTATAATTTGGCAGCGGGTCGAAAGTGGACACAACACTGGATGTAACAAGCTTGCTTGGTAGCTCAGCCGGCACGGAATTGGACTTAAGATGCGGAATCCTTGGGTACGAATCCTGTCAAAAACATGATTCATGATTAAAGAGCTGAAAGATGAGAGATGGAAAAACAAAAAAACGTCATATTTGCTTCATACTATCGGGTAGGTTTAGGTGTAGTACAGATTATTTTACAGATTATTTTGCATTATTTTAAAACATCACGGAGCATTAGAGTTATAGCACCACTCAACGAACATTTGCGGTGACACGTACAAAACCAACATCACATAAAATGTACCAAATGCACATTTATCAGTTCCGGAGAAAAAAACTAAACACATTTTTTAGCGCCCCTCAGTGAATATTTCTGTTGGAAACAGCAGTAATGTGTACTTTTTGGTACGTAATTTAGCGTCTCGTGAAAAAGTTCCCACAGGTACGTTTTCATCATAAGATCAGGTTGGAAAAATTGGAATATCGCATAAGGCATTTGCAAACTGGCACTAAATATCACTATAAACAGCAGGAGAAGCCACTGAACTTATTCATTTTCATATTAAATTACCTGCGCCTCACAGCAAGGAGACACAATAAATACGGTCATTGCTTTTGGAGGTGGATGCTCGGAAACTCAGTTGCGCAAGATATTTCTGAGAAACAATTATACAGAAATTGATGACAGACTTTGGCTTAGGCATTGCAGAATGACCAAAACAACATTTGAGATGCTGTGCAATGAGATCGATCCGCTGGTTTGTCAAAGTACGCCGTCCTGTCGCACAAAGTCACATGACTTTTTTGATGCACACGGAGGAATTTATTCAGCAAATGCATTCCTACTTTTCATTATTCGCATTAAAGGAGTAGTTCACTTCCAAACACAAATCTCCAGATAATTAGCTCAAAACATTCCAGGATTTTTCTGCATATAGTAGACTTCAATGGGGACCAACAGGTTGAAGGTCCAAATTGCAGTTTCAATGCTCTTCAAAGGGCTCTAAACAATCCCAGCCGAGGAATAAGGGTCTTATCTAGCAAAACGATCAACCATTTCTATACTTTTTTTCACAAATGCTCATCTTGCACTATGCGCATCCTTTATGCATTACATAATCACATTGGACAGGTCATGCATGGTTAGTTTGTCTGTGTCCACTGGTTCAAAAAGGTAGGGTAGTACTAAAAACTCCATCTCATTTTTGTGCAAAGGGCATTTGACTTTCTTTGCACGTTAGCTTTGTAAACACTGGGTCGGTACTTCGCCTGCATCACGTGTGATTACACAATGTGAGAAACAGAGCTAGTGCAAGACGAGCATTTGTGGTTAAAAGCACATTCTTATTGTTTTGTCGTTTTGTTAGATAAGACCCTTATTTCTCGGCTGGGATTGTGTAGAGATCTTTGGAGCTGCACTGAAACTGCAATTTGGACCTTTAACCCATTGGCTCCCATTGAAATCCACTATACAGAGAAAAATCCTGGAATGTTTTCCTCAAAAACCTTAATTTCTTTTCGAGTGAAGAAAAAAAGACATGAACATATTGGATGACATGGGAGTGAATAAATTATGAGGACACTTTTATTCTAGAAGTGAACTAATCCTTAAACTCTTTTTCGCAGAAGTCAGAAACCACCTCAAGAGTTTGTTTGTATTATAAATTTGGCATTTCCATCAATCATTTCTGATGTGATAAAAACAGGGTGATGGAAACATAGCTAATAAAGAACCTTTATTTTGAAAATATCAAAACCAAAATTTCACATGCCATCTGTCTAGTCAGACTTCGTTACTTTTCTATAAGCGTATCTGGTTGTTAGTTGTATGAATGGGTGAGGGATCAGCAATGATCACTTCCTAACACAGCCATAATGGAGCCTTTGAAATCAAATACCCATTCAGCCTTTTGTACTGAGGCCTTCATAACATGATTGAACGATTCAATTATTCAATATCCTGCTTTGTGCCATTTATTGATTCTTCTTTTTTCTAAGTTTCCATTATCCTGTTACCCTTACCAACAGGATTCATTAACTGGCAGCCTAGAGAGCAGTTGGACTGCAGAAACACCATCTAATAGGAAGCTTTAAGAGCGGACTCGTGAGGCAGATTTGCAAGGTAATTTTCAAAGGGGCCCATAAGTACAAATTAACAACTTGTTCTAGTTCAATCTGCATTCTAAGAGTCTCCTTCACTCACTCTCTGAATGTTAAATTAGCTTGGTTTAAATGAGTAATATTTGTCTTGAAGCTACTTGAAATTTCCTGCTGTTTTGGACCATGAAATGAGATGACGGTCCATTCATGAAACAAAAACTGATGTTTATCAGTGGCAATCATGCATAATTTAATAGCTCCATGGCTGTTGTAAATACATCCTCTCTTATTGCTAAAACCAGGGCATTAAATATTTATCCAGCCTGGGATTAAGATGGTGTTACATACAATACATCAAATGTGTCTAAGTTGACCACCTCAGGGCCAAGCTTCCTGTAAACAGAGTATACACTTCCTGAATTTAGGATGCTTCAGAACATGAGAAGCCTCAAAAATGCCTTCTGAGCTTGGTGTATTTTTCATGGCCATGTCAAAACTCTTCCAGTGCAATGGTAGAGTTTGTTTGGTTAGATACTGCCTGGATGGGTGGAGCTAGTTAGAAACTCTTTATATAATCACAGGAGGATGAGAGCATCCAAACAAGCAAATGACAAGTTGTCATTTGCCATCCAGCCCAGAAATGGAGGTACTAAACTAGCTCCAGGCAAAGAGCCAATTACATTAGTGTGCCATTAGGAAATGCCAGCTTAATAGTCTAGGCACGTAATGATCAGGTGAATACCCTGAGTGAGGGAGCTAAGGGCTTGCGTACTGTATGTGTCCATAAATATGTAACGTCAAAACATACATGTGCTTAAATGGATTACACATCATGGTTGATGACTGAGATGTTGCCTCAGGTCTAATGTGGCGTCAGGGGTTACAAACACAAGTCAATGTAAATTCCTTAGCTCAGCAATTCCCCTTAATACTTTTATGTACAGTCTAAACATCTTAATTTTAACAAAGACGAAGGTTTGCCCAAGTTTAAAGGCCCGTTCACACAAAGAACAATCACAAAGACATCTGTAGCAATACAGTTGCTGTTCAAATGTTTACATGCACTTGATTCTTAATACTGTGTTGTTACCTAAATGATCCACAGCTGTTTTTTGTTTAGTGATAGTTGTTCATGAGTCCCTTGTTTGCCTTGAACAGTTGAACTGCCTGCTGTTTTTCAGAAAAGTCCTTCAGGTCCTACAGATTCTTTGGTTTTTCAGCATTTTTGCGTATTTGAGCCCTTTCCAACAATGACCGTATGATTTTGATATCCATCTTTTCACACTGAGGACAAAGGAGGGGCTCATATGCAACTATTACAGAAAGTACAAATGCTCACTGATGCTCCAGAAGAAAAAACTATGCATTAAGAAAAGGGTTTAAACTTTTGAACCGAATGAAGATGTGTACATTTTTCTTATTTTGCCTAAATATCTTTTTTTTTTCATTTAGTTGTGCTCTTCAGAAGCTACATAAGATACTTCAATGTTTCCTAGAAGACAAAATAAGTAAAATTTACCCTAATCTTCAAATTCAAAAGTTTTCACCCCCTGGCTCTTAATGCTTGGTTTTTCCTTCTGAAGCATCAGTGAGTGTTTGAACCTTCTGTAATAGTTTCATATGAGTTACTCAGTTGTCCCCAGTGTGAAAAGATGGATCTCAAAATCATACCGTCATTGTTGGAAAAGGTTGAAATACACAAAATTGCTGCAAAAACCACAGCATGTGTGGGACCTGAAGAATTTAACTGTTCAGGACAAACAAGATGAACTATCACTAAACAAAAACAAAAACACAGCTGTGGGTCATTCAGGTAACAACATAGTATTAAGAATCAAGTGTATGTAAACTTTTGAAGGGGGTCATTTTTCTAAAATTCAACTATTATTTTCGCTTGTGGACTACATGTAAACGTCTTTTATGTAAAATCTCTTATTCAGGTCAGGACTAAACAAATAATAACAGGCATTTTGTATGATCCCTCTTATTTTGGAATGTTGTGTACAATTATGTATGTAAACTTTTGACTTCCACTGTAAATTACATCATTTTATAAATCTAAAATACTGACATAAGCTTGCAAACTCATACAGGATGATTGTCTAATATGTTTGCATTTAGGAGAATTTAGAAGTTTTTAATAATTTTTGCTTACAGAAGAATGGATTTATGAAGTTGGTTACTTAAAACTTTTGACAGTCCTCCTTGCCCATGAAATATTTATTAGATAGTCAATCATTGGCAGATTATGGTACAATGTATTCAGTGTCTGCACTGATGATTCAGTGATGATGATTATGACAGCATTTTGTAGGCTGCCCAGAAATGGGGGGCGGGCGAGGGGTTCAGAGTGTGTTACTGGAAAAACAAGTTGACCGTAAACACACACACACGCACGCACGCACGCGCGCGCAGATCACTTCACACAGTGGCCTATTGCCCATGATTGACCTCTCTCTCTCATATGCAGCAAACGAGAAGAACACACACTGAAAAACAGCAGCAGCTGGTGTACATGACACACAATCCTGGAACAAACCCACAGAGCTGGTGCTGTTTTTCAGGAAAATAATGTAATGTGGGTATATTTCATGTTGTTTTCTCAGTCTACTGTTGTGCAATCCATGCTCAAGTTCAATCGTTCGCCTAGTTAATATCACACTGTGCTTTAGTAGTCTAAATCATCTATGTAAAGGGAAACTGCACTCCTCCCAGATTCATTTTATGTATCTCAACTTACGTGACACCAAGAGTCGCCTGGTGATTGATGTACGCCGCTCCACTGATTTTTGTTTGTCTTATCCCGTGCTTATGTTTCTCATTACACATCTTACATTTCAACCGGGGTACATAATCCAACAAACGGCCTCAGTTGAATTCTGACATGCCATCAAAAAGGAATCCAACAGCAACAGAGTATTTACAGCATTGGCGCACTATTGCTCCATTCCTGGGTTTGTGGATAACAGCGGGACACCTCAAGAATGGCATTCGCAGTGTGTGTTTTTGGAGAGGAGTGTGTGGTGGGAGAGAATGTGATGCTCTAGACGGCTGTGGGAAGAGAGAGGGGGCGACTTTGGCTAAGGTGCTGCAGGGACGGAGAATAGGATTGGCCCCCTTACAGATCTTGTACATTGAGGCATCAAAGAGCTTGCGGCGCTGCTTCCCACGATAGACACCACGCACCCTGTCAAACACAGCCCTCCCCCCTGACAGGATCACGGATAAGTCACCATGTCTGCGCTCATTCTTTCTTGTTTAATGAAATTCCAAACTAGTCCTACTCTTCTGCTAGGAAAAAGGTCTTTGTGCATGTAGCTTGTGAAGGCTTGTCTTAGGGTGATGGGAGAAAATGAGACAGTCTTACGGTTTCAATTTATACAGTTTTTGATCAACTCGCTAGCAAGGTCTCAAACCGCCTGATAACCAAAGCGCCACGTAATTTTATAACTTTATAAGCACACATTTAACATTAAATATATTAGGGGAAAATTAAATAAAATGTAGTTAAAGGGATAGTTCACTTTCTTCTTTCAGACAAACCGGAGTTATATTAAAAATGTTCTTGCTCTTCCAAGTTTTATAATGGCAGTGAATGGGTGAGATTTTGAAATCCAAGTGCATTCATCCATCATAAAAAGTACTCCACACGGCTTCTGAAGCGAATCGATGCGTTTCTGTGAGAAAAATATCCCAGATAGCACACGTATGTCTGCAAGATGTCTGTTAAAGATCACTTGATCTGGAAAGCATCTGCTGTGTACAAACATCTAGCAGACATCGGTAAGATGTCAGTTTTACATACATTCTAAATCATAAACATCTTAAAGACATCTAATAGATGTCTCTTTGACATCTGATATGAAACGTCCTATAGACATATTGCAGATGAGCAAACAATTTAAAAAATATGTCCTGCAGATGTAAACACAGATGTCAAATAGACATCTTCAAGATGTACCTGTGCTATCAGGGATCCATATTTAAAAGTTTATAAACTGTAATCTTAATTTCCACTAACTGTCGTAGCACGTTCATGAGAGAGTGCCCACATAGCACACGTACATCTGCAAGATGTGTGTTAAAGATCACTTGATCTGTAAAGCATCTGCTGTGTACAAACATCTAGCAGACGTCTGTAAGATGTCAGTTTTACATACATTCGAAATCATAAACATCTTAAAGACATCTAATAGATGTCTATTTGACATCTGATATGAAACATCCTATAGACATATTGCAGATGATCAAACGCTCAAAAAAAAAATAAATAAATAAATAAATAAATAAATACATCTTGTAGACGTTAAATAGACGTCTCCATGATTTATGTGTGCTATCAGGGTGGTGTTCCAGCGGATGACGTAGGATGTAGGTGCAGCGCAAGCTCTGGTGAGAACATGCTAGTCTCGTGAGAACCATGATTTGTTTACAGCAAAGGAAAACCAGTCTCCTCTTGGCTTATATCGAAATCCTTTGACATTTTTCTTTACAAATCCTCATTTTGTACTTATAATTCGAGATCAGTGTTTTGTTTTGCACTCTCCACTGCACTTCCGTGTTCATCACCACAGATTTAAATATGGATATTTTTCTTATGCACTTCATTGGACTTCAAAATCTCAACAGCCATTCACTGCCATTATAAAGCTTTCAAGAGCCAGGACATTTTTAAATATAACTCTGATTGCATTTGTGTGAAAGAAAGTCATATACACCTAGGATGGCTTGAGGGTGCATAAATCATGGGGTTATTTTCATTTTTAGGTGAACTATCCATTTAAATTAATAATTAATTTTAATTTAATAAAGTAATTAATTTGTACATTATTCATTTTATTAAACATAGAAAATACAAAAAATAATATTGCTAATAATATAATATATTAAAATATAAAGGTTAAATATTTATATATAATTGTGTCAAATAGTGGGAAAGTAGAGCAAATGCAACTGTACTGCAGTTTGAAAAAGAGCAGCAAAAACCTTGCATATTTCTAAAGGGAGTAAGTCATTGCACCATGGTTGCAAAGTGTTGCTGTGGGTTGAGCAAATTGCCAAGTATCACAAGCCCTGAGGATAATCTACGTTGAAGAGAAGCAAGAGAACAACTGTTTTACAAAGCGCTATTGGTGTTTCTTCAAAATCGTAGTCTGAAGGGAATCTTCAGGCTTAGCTTCGGGGGATTCGGTTAGGTGCTTTTCGCCTGAAAGAGCAGGCGAGGCTTGGTTGGCGTCCCTTTTCTGGGCCTCTTTGTTGAGATGTTCTTGCAGCTGTGGAAATAGCAAATGGAGCTTGCCCTGTGGCCATGCTGGGATTGGGTGGGGATCTGACCTCTGAAGCCTCTGCATTCTAAAACTGTTTGCTATTAACTGTATATTCGCAAACTGTTTAACAAATTTACCCATCTTTAACAATTTCCATTTTAAAAACTTTAGAATCAAAAGTCAAACAGTCTAATGGCTTCACGGCTAATGACCAATGCGCTGATCTCACGCACCATTCCTTTCGGTTCCACATTAAAGATGTCATGGGCAGAATAAGGTACAGGCCCACACATAGGCACAGATCAAAACATTTCCATCTGAGCCATATCTTCAGAAAGAGCTCATTAGTTTCCAGTCACTTGCTGTGTGGGTCAGCGCAACGTGCACCAGTTAGCACTGACGTTAGTTAGCCGTTTTCCGTCGTTCATGTGATCCGTCCTTTTCCAGCGAATCAGTATAATGATTCTTAGTGCAACGGCAAGCATCTAAAAGCTGTTTTGTCTCAGTGGGGTAAGAGTTCGCTAGAAAAGACCTGAAACGTGTAAATACGTACATACACAGTTTTCCCCAACACCACTGAGAGTTTACTTTTTGATTTCAGCCTGCGCTCAGCACTCTTTCATCTTCATAAATGCTACAAATGAGTTGCTGCAGGTTTCTGTTGTGTTTTTCGGCATTGCTGAAAGACGTGTGTTGGAAAGTTTATATCACACGGTGGTAATTGCACTATTGTCGGGATGTTTTTAGGTGCTTCCCCATGTTTAAGTCCCCAGACTAACTGTAACTCAAAAACAGCCTACAAAAAGAATGGAAAAACGAACCAATGGAAAAATAAGCACGCACTGTTACTCATACACTAATAATTACAGATGTCATTTTTATAAAAAAAACCTACATATATACGCTTGCTTATGCAACCTTTTTAACATCTTAACCAAAAAAACTTCATTGGTGCACCTTCGCAACTAAAGAGTCACTTACGTCCATTCAGTGATAATGAGGCAGTGTTGAAATCACTCATGGCACAAAGTCACTTTGTCCAGTCTTGATCAATTCCTGTCCGTTGATGAAACACACAATCTTTCCAGCTCCAAATGAAGACACAGGTCCACCACGAACTTCATCAACGTGGTCACTGTTCACAAAGGTGAACGTCTCTGGCCGCTGAGCCATCAGCGCACACGGGATGACTCAAACCATCACAAATAAAATAGCAGGGAAGTGAAAAACACTTTAAGCGACAAAAAATAAAACAAGGGTCTCACGCACATCGGATTCCCATGGAGCCTCTTCTTGCCATGTGCGATGCTCCTCCTCCCTCACGTAACTCACGTCATGACGTAACCTTAAACAAGTTTAGCAGTCAAATATATACAGTTGAGGTCAAAAGCTTACATACACCTTGCAGAATCTGCAAAATGTCATACAAAATGCATGCTATTTTTTTATTTAGTACTGACCTGAATAAGATTAGCACATAAAATACATTTACATATAGCCTATAAGAGAAAATAATAGTTTAATTTATAAAAATAACCCTGTTGATTCTTAATACTGTGTTGTTACCTCAATGATCCACAGCTGTTTTTTATTATTATTATTATTATTATTATTATTATTATTATTATTATTATTTTATTATTATTATTTAGTGATAGTTCATGAGTCCCTTTAGGTCCCACAAATTCTTTGGTTTTTCAGCATTTTTGTGAATTTGAACCCTTTCCAACAATGACTGTATAATTTTGAGATCCATCTTTTCACACTGAGGACCTGGGGGGTGAAAACTTTTGAACAGAATGAAGATGTGTACATTTCTTATTTTGCCTAAATATCAGATTTTTTTTTATTTAGTACTGCCCTTCAGAAGCTACAGAAGACACTTGCATGTTTCCCAGAAGACAAAATAAGCTAAATTTACCCTAATCTTCGAATTCAAAAGTTTTCACCCCCCAGCTCTTAATGCATCGTGTTTCCTTCTGGAGTATCAGTGAGCATTTGAACCTTCTGTAATAGTTGCGTATGAGTCCCTCAGTTGTCCTCAGCGTGAAAAGATGGATCTCAAAATCATACAGTCATTGTTGGAAAGGATTCAAATACACAAAAATGCTGAAAAACCAAAGAATTTGTGGCACCTGAAACAGCAGCAAGTTTAATTGTTCAGGACAAACAAGGGACTCATGAACAACCATCACTAAACAAAAACACAGTTGTGGATCATTCAGGTGTACACAGTATTAAGAATCAAGCATATGTAAACTTTTGAACAGGGTAATTTTTATAAATTCAACTATTATTTTCTCTTGTAGACTATATGTATCTTTTATGTGAAATACCTTATTCAGGTCAGTAGTAAATACAAAAGTAACATGCATTTTGTATGATCCCTTTTATTTTGGTAAAATATTTAACATTTTGCAGATTCTACAAGGTGTATGTAAACTTTTGACCTTGATTAGTAATATTCTGCATTATTACAAACAAAGCCTGCACTTAACTAACAAAGCAGAGGTGGATCTGTGAAGAGAGGCATCCGCAGTTCTACCATTACCTGAAACTTCCTGTGTGTTCTTTCAAACCTAGAATCTACACACAGTTCCTGCACTGATTTTGAGGAGAACATCTGTTAAAACATGTTTTGAAAAGAGCCGAAAGCACTAGATTCCTTTTAAGCAACTGAAAGCATAATGAAATTAGCTCAATTATTTAATGAATGAACATGGGGCAAAAAAAAAAAAAGAGCAGAACTTATGAGGGCGTTCCAAGTCTGCAAAAACTTTTATGGAATTCTGAAGGTATGCAACCATTTAGAATTCTTTGGAAGGAAAACTGAATGTATCAAATCACGCCGGAAGGACCGGAGAGTTTAGGACTCGAATATTGCGAAAAAGGTTCTGAGAAGAAAGATGTGAAGAAAGAACATGATATGGTGAGACAAAGTTTACAATGAATTAGTCAAGCTGCTTTTTTTAGATAAACACAATGCTTACTATGCCAAAGAAAGCTGCGAGGCGTCAGCATCCGTGTCCCTGTGGACCTGCCATTGCGACACAATTATTGCAACACTGTAGAGCTTAATAATACAGCCCTGTGAGTAAATTCTAAGCAGATGGAGAGAAACAAGGTTGCATGTGGGCACACAGAAGCACCCATTCTCCACTCAGTGGTGTAGTTCCAAAAATCAAAGCTGTATCTTTCCACACACACACACACACCTGAGATATTACAACCAAACTTTCAACAGACATTCTAAAAATGTATTTGGCTAATTAAAATAGCAACTTCACTGTTGAGTTTTCAAAAAAGATTCTCAAATGAACTAAGACTGCCTTTTGAGAATGTTTTTGAATGGAAAAAATGAACAGGGATTGTTTTTAAAGTCTGAGGTTGATTTGACACTGGCTTCTCCTTGGCATGCTCTCTGAGTTCGCTGTCGATTTCTTTTTAATCTACTGAATGTTGTATCACTGGAAACCTCAGCCTAGTTCTTAGAATGTGTCTCACCACAACCGGTATTCTTAGAGTCAAGGGCTCATGACAGGGTTGTATAAAATATTCTCTCTAAAACGGCCAAGTGCAAAATGACATTTCACGACCTTTCACATTTTGCTTTGATGATCTTTTCACTATATGTCAGTTGACTTTAAATTTGAAAACACGCATTAAGATATAATCTAACAAAGTCATAAAAAGCTTGTTTTGGGAATTCCAGCAATAAATTCTGTTACACTTCAGTATTGACAAGTCTAATTTTTGATTTGACTTGAAAATGCTACATTAAAAAATAAAATAAAACGAATAAGAAAATTGAAAAATAATAATACAAATTAAATTCTAGTTCTTTCTTAAGCCAAAAAAGAAAAAAAAAACTGCATTGAGTCTTTTTTTTTTGTAGCTAAAAGTCTTTAAACAAATGCATTTTAGCTTCAGCAGCATGTGCATGAGACAGAAGAGCTGCTCTACAATAAACCAGCCATGTGAGAACTCTCGTGGTATGGCGTAATCATTTCTGAAGAACATCTGATGAGCTTCTTCAGGGTTTGGTTTAACACTATAACAATGGAAGACTTTATCACATGTGTGCAAGCACATACTGAGGAACTCACACATGGCTGCCTTAAAAAAAAAAAAAAAAAAGCAGTCACTCACACAAAAAAAAACTAAACGCACACACACAAATCCACATTTGAAATCATTACATCTTCACAGCTAATCCTTACTCTGTCAAGTTCCACTTTTTATTGGTGCATGATGTCATATGTGTGCATTTGCGCGCGTGCGCGCACACCCCTCACGCACACCGCCACCCCCAACTTCCCTATGTCCCAAATTTCTCTTTCACTAAGCTGACGCAGACATATTTACTTCTGCATGCTTAAACTTCATCAATGGCGAGTCGTTTCATTCAAATGACCTTTTGGTAAACAACCATTAATCCTCTGATGAAAAACTCCTGTTGTCTTAGTCATTGAGCAAAAGTCGATTGCACAGCTGAGGTAATGATTTCCTGTCGAACGAAATAAGCTTATATTTAAGTTTCTCGAGAACTGCTTCACTGTGGCTTCAAAGACAAGTGACCGAAGGTTTAAAGAGACACGTCTCGAATCAGCTGACTGAGGCAGGAAGCCGACCTCAGCGAGTACTTGGAAAGGTTTTTCTTCGTACAACAGCCTACAGTTCTAATTAAATGCCAGATAAAAGGGATGCTGAACCACTAAACCCAAAAAAAGAATGAAAGCAAAAGTTGCCTGACATGCATACCTCTACAGAGCACAGAGCATGTATATTTAGATATATGTCACATATGACGTTATTGTTGCTTTCTATATAATTATGCAGCACAATAAACCAAGAGTATGTCATGAGATTGAGGAACTACTTTAAAACTTTGCTTTAAAACTATCACAGAACAAATAATTGTTGTGCACTGAGTGCAGAATATATATATATATATACATACACACATATACATATATACATACATATATATATATATATATATATACACACATATACATATTAATATATACATATATATGTATATTAAATATACATTTTCAAAAGCACAGTTGATTTAAAGTTCATTTACATTTATTTTAACTGAAATAAAATAAAACAAATAATCTTCAGCAAAAGCATAATTTCTTATTTCACTTTATTTTAGCACTAAATTAAAACTGAAATAATTCAATTACACAAATAATAAAAATGACAAAACAACTAAAACAACTAAAACAACAAACAAAAGTAAATGAACAAATTCAAAATATTAATAAAAAACTATAATAGTATATCTCTCTATATAGTATATAACTATAATATGAGTATAGCAACTAAAATGCATTGAGTTCAATGCAATTTTATCATAATTTAAAAACTGCACAGATTTTGCTACATTATAGATTATGAGCTTACTTCTTAATTATTTAAATTACATTTTATATGTATAATCCTAAAAACTTGACCTTAAAAAATGGTTTGTAAAGAAATAAATGGTTATTAGACATACAATTCCAGTCAAAGTTTTCAGACAGCAAGTCTTTTCTGCTCACCAAACCTGCATTCATTTAATACAAAATACAGCAAAAACAGTAATATTGTGAAATATTTTTACTATTTAAAATAACTGTTTTCTATTTTAATATATTTTGAAATGTAATTTATTCCTGTGATTAAAGCTAAATTTTCAGCATCATTACTCCAGTCTTCAATGCCACATGATCCTTCAGAGATCATTATAATATGCTGATTTGCTGTTCAAGAAACATTTATAATTAATATTAACATTTAAAACATTTTCAAGATTCTTTGATGAATAGAAACATCCAAAGATTAGCATTTATCCAAAATCAAAAAGCTTTTGTAACATTATACACTATACCACTCAAAAGCTTGGAGTCTTAAAAACACTTTTATAATGTTAATAATATATTTATACATTAATACAATTATAATGTTACAAAAGATTTCTATTTTAAATAAATGCTGTTCTTCTGAACTGTAAGAAACCTTAAAAAGGATCATGTGTCTGGAGTAATGTTGCTAAAAATCAGCTTTGAAATCACAGAAATAATTATATTTTAAAATATATGCAAATAGAAAACAGTTATTTTAAATAGTAAAACTATTTCAAAATTGTACAATTTTTACTGTACTTCAAATCAAATAAATGCAGGCTTGGTGAGCAGAAAAGACTTTAAAGAATAAAAACATTAACTTACTGTTTAAAAACTTTTTTGACTGGTAGTGTATGTGGCCTAGTCACAATGATCGAATGAGAATGGATATTTAGCAACAAATTACGTATTTTCCTTCTCAGCTACAATCAAACATGATCCAACAGGGACAAAACCAGAAAAAGTCACATGCTTTGTTGATGACCATCACTTTGTGATGACATCAAACTTACATCTTCATATTTCTGCAGCATCTGCATTTCCAGAGGCAGAGCATTGTCTGCACTTCTGCTTTTTGATACCATCAGAACAGCCTCTGAATGCATCGTTTCATATTTAAATGTGCAAGTAACACCCTGTGAGGGGAAACTGATTCTCCAAACATCAGCATGCAGGCACGTCAACGACAGGTTGGTGAACTTTATAGGTGTATCACATGCAGTTGACAGAAGTGAGTAATCCGGATACCTCAGTGCACACATACCATACAACCACACAAAACAAAACACTGGCTCGTGCTGAATACAAAACATCTGTTTTCTCTCCTTGTTTAAAGCTTCAAACCTATTCCGACCCCACACATCTATGAGTCAGTCTTTGCAAATGAGGGGAAATGTCCCTCCATTGGCTCAGAGCGGAGGGACACATTTTTTGAAAGGCTTGTGTTTATTTTTGTATCACAAATGAATCATCGCTCATGCATTTAAAAAATGTTAACGCTTTCTGTTCCAGTTACAAGGACTTGTTCTCGAAATGCACACTGATTACATCAAACGCTCTTGAAAATAAAAATTCCAAATAGTGTTTTTTGCAGCCATGTCATAGAAGAACCGTTTTTGCTTCCACAAAGAACCTTTCAACAAATAGAAATATCACAGATTCCATGATGCAAACAAGTGTGTATAGAAATACATGTGACTCTGGATCACAAAAATCACCCTTAAGTAGCACGGGTATATTTGTAGCAATAGCCAAAAATACATTGTATGGGTCAAAATTATCGATTTTTCTTTTACGCCAAAAATCATTAGGGTATTACGTAAAGATCATGTTCAATTAAGATATTTTGAAATTTCCTACTGTGAATATATTCAGACTTCATTTCTGATTAGTAATATGCATTGCTAAGAACTTAATTTGGGCAAATTTAAAGGTGATTTTCTCAATATTTTGTTTTTTTTGCACCCTCAAATTCCATATAATATAAAAATTAGGGTCTCGACCAAATATTGTCTTATCCTAACAAACCATACATCAATGGAAAGCTTATTATTATTCAGCTTTCAGATGATGTATAAATCTCAATTTCAAAAAATTGACTTTTGTGGTCCTAGGTTGCATATTTCTTGCACACAGATTCTGCAGGAGCATTACATAATGTGTTTTCTAGACAGCTTAACATGTGCCATTTTCATTTCCTAGAGATTTATATAAGTGCAATGACCTCCATGAACTCTGATTAACCAATGCAATTCAGCCTCCTGTTGTCTAGAAAAAAAAAAGGGATTATACAAATGGGTTTGATGTGATCTGACGAGCAGACAGATTGCACAAGCTCAGGCCATTTAGCTTCAACCGCAAGGTGCGAAGACCTTAACAAGTCTGCCGCATGCTGGCATCTGGTTGGTGTATTAGCGTAGGAGCATAATTTGAATTCTGCTCGGCAACAGCCACGGTAATCATTGTTTGTACAGGAACCGGGGTGAGAAACGAAACGAAGGTGATAAAACTGTGGGCACAGGGATAAAATTGATGCCGGCGTCAAAAAGGACAGTGGCTGGAGCCGGCACGTGAAAAAATAGAGAGAAAGTTCAGAGAGAGTGCAGGCCTCTGCTGTAACTGAGAGGAAAGTTCCCCCCCCCCGTCCAACCACCAACCCCGGCAGGGTTACATTCTTTCATCTGAGCTCACTGCCACACTTCCAGAAAGGAGCGTACAGGAAAAAGGGAGAGCGTCTGACTGTTCCACGAACATAATCTCTAAGAGGCAAAAAATGAAGAGGGAGAGAGAAATATAGAAACTTTTCATAGGAAAGACAATACAAATTCTATTTTTTAAATGGGGATTTAGTTTTTTTCTAGATAGTGATGAGGTTAAATCTAGAGCAAATGAAGGTGAGTTCTTAAGCCTTCTGCTTTTCAGATTGTTCTCCTGACAAAAATACCTCTTTTGGTTTCAGATCTCAATGCACAAACTGGATTTGTATATGAGTTGATATCCGCAAACAAAAATCAATGTAAACTCGTAATTTCGTACCTAATCCTTCCAGGACCAAATTGTCTATGCCATACTACTGCTTTCAATAATGGGAACACTTTACAATAAGGTTCATTAGTTAACATTAACTAAGAATGAACTGTACTTCTACAGCACGTATTCATTTTAGTTAATTTCAGCATTTACTAATGCATTTTTAAAATCACAAGTTGTGTTTGTTAACATTAGTTAATGCACTGTGAGCTAACATGAACGAACAATGAACAACTGTATTTTTATTAACTAACATTAAAGGAGAAGTTCACTTCCAGAACTAAAATTTACAGGTGATTTTACTCACCCCTTGTCATCCAAGATGTTCATGTCTTTCTTTCTTCATTTGTAAAGAAATTATGTTTTTTGAGGAAAACATTTCAGGAGAAATTAGACAGTTAAAGTAGGTCGAAAAACTCCCATCTAATTTTATCCTCCAACTTCAAAATCATATTACATCGCTGTTTTAACTTTTTCGTAAAGGGCGTTTCATCTTCTTTATCCTGAAATGTTTTCCTCAAAAAAAAAAAAAAAAAAAAATCTTTACAACTGAAGAAAGAAAGACATGAACATCTTGGATAACAAGGTGGTGATTATCTGTAAATTTCTGTTCTAGAACTGAAGTTCTCCTTTAACATGAGCTAAGAATAAACAATACTTTTACACCACATATTAATCTTAGTTAATATTAATTTCAGCATGTACTTCCGCATTATTAAAAATCATAAGTTGTGTTTGTTAACATTAGTTAATGCACTGTGAACTAACATGAACAATGAATGACTATTTTTTATTAACTAATGTTAACAAAAGTTAATAAATAGTGAAGTAAAGGTATTGTTCCTTGTTCATTCATGTTAGTTAATGCACTAATGTTAACAAATGACATCTTATTCTAGTGTTACCAAATTCTTTTGTCATTTATTAACATTAATGTATTAACTAACATGTACGAGCAATGAGCAATACGTTTTACACTATTTATTAATCTTTGTTAATGTTAGACAATAAAAATACAGTTGTTCATTGTTTGTTCATGTTAGTTCACAGTGCATTAAGTAATATTAAATAACTTGTGATTTTAATATTGCATTAGTAAATGCTGAAAATAATGTAGAAGTATTGTTCATTTTTAGTTCATGTGAACTAATGAAGGTAACTAATGAACCTGGAAGTGGAAGTGTTACCAAAAATGTATATCATTTTATTCTTCCTAAAAAACAGTTTAGGAGTAACACCTTACACAATACCTTATTGAGAATTCTATATATTAAAATTTTTATTATTTTTCAAACTTGCTAGATTGGTAAAATTATTTAACCAGCTCATACAAATATAGTTTGGTTGAAATTGCAAGAATTACAGATTGGCATCATCAGTAAGAATCAGTTAAAATTTATAAAGAAATATTAGACAATGAGTATTTTTTGGCATGTGCATTGCCATTCAAAAGCTTGGGATCATAACATTTTTAATGTTTTTGAAAGTAGTCACTTATGCTTGGCAAGGATGCATTTATTTGATTAAAACATACCGTAAAAACAGTAATACTGTAAAATATTATTATAATATAAAATAACTGTTTTCTATTTTAATGCATTATAAATGTAATTTATTCCTGTGATGCAAAGCTGAACTTTCAGCATCATTACTCCAGTTTTCAGTGTCACACGATCCTTCAAAAATCATTCTAATATGCTGAAATGCACAAATATTTCTTATTATCAATGTTAAAACCATGCACCATTTTTTCAAGATTCTCTAATGTGAATCTTTTGTAACAAAAATATTTTACTGTCACAAGTAAATGCATCCTTGCTTAGTATTAAGTATTAATTTTTTCAAAAGGAAAACTTTTCTGACCGTTTTCTTATTGTTGAGCCCCATTTAGTCTGCTGCACAACCTTTGAGCTATAAAACTCTCTTTTGGGATAGACAGAGTCAGTAAACAGAGAAATGCTGTTAAAGAACGAGAAGCGATACACCAGAGAAAGTCAAACCTCTGCCCACGGAGACAGTGTGGGTTGATGACCGTGGGAGGTTCAGATACAAAGACTGCCCCCAACCTCAGTCCTACAAACAGCAGAAAAAAGGAAAGATTTTTACAGCATTAGCTCATGGGCTGGAGGCCTTCTGGAAGTGCTTTTCCGTCTCCCCCCCTTTCTTCGCCCCCAGTTGCTCTCTAATCAGCCCTCTCTTCCTCCGCCACCCGCTTCCCTCGACACCCACACCCCCTCCAACAAAGATCTACCACCCACGCGCACGCCTCCCAACCATTTCCCCTCCTCTTCCTCTGTTGGAAAGGTTCAACGACCTTCTCTTTTGCGCTCGTTCGCTTTCCGTCGCTGTCTATCAGCTGATCTTAGCCTGGCCTCCGAGAGAAGAATGAGAGGAATGCATTGATGTGGGCGTAAAGACAATCTGGCTTTGTTATTGTGGGAATCACGTAGGGGAACATTTTAGGGGCTCGAAAGTCGTTCTGAGACATTCAGAATGAGACGTTTAGACTTCACAACTATAAAACAAACTTAAGGTCACTTTAAGGTCACAGGAATAAAATCTACCACACTGGCCCACTGTATCAAAACGTTAGCAAAACTGAGTCATCGCAACCCTCAAAAGGTCTTTCTGGAGGTGCCACAAAGGCTAATTAGGTCCAAACCGAACAATAAGGTGTTTACTCGCACTTTCTTACACAAAGTCCCTGTTTCTGGGTGGTGTGCGGATAGAGACGGTGAGTGCGATCCTTGATAAAGATGTTTTTACGCCAACACAACAGAGGCTGGTGACCACATCAAAGATAAAGGTACGGAACAAACTATTTTCCTTAACAAGCTGGGTTGTATTTGTACGGGCAATTTTTCCACACTCCTAAGATCTGAGAAAACATTACTCACATAATCCAACACTCTTTATTGTCTGGTTTCGGTGAAACCATCTTGTTACTTTAACATTTATTAGATCATTAAAATCTCATATTAAAAGAAACTGTTACCAGGATATGCTTTCATCACAAACTAGTCAAAACACAATCAGAGGGTACTTTAAGATTAGAAGCATTACTTTTCCTTCTACTCAAAAACAAACCAACTGAATGTCACTGAAGTCGTTCGTTTACTGTTAATCGGTTGAAAGGAGCGGTTTTAAGCACTCAAATGTGCCCCGCTGAGACCCTTACAGTTAGTTTGGATATCTGATTTTGTTCTCCTTTTGCAGGGGAATACCAAAAGGGGACTTTCAATCTCTCAATGTTCAGCTAGTAGGTAAACAGAACAGAGAGAGAGCTCTGCTGAAAGGGGGATTTTTTACTTTTGCATTCATTTGCATTCGCGTCAAAACAGTATTTTGGTCCTTTTTTCATTTGGCTAAAAATCGAGTTTTGAAACCTTTGAAATGTACATCGAAATCGCCGAACAGACGCTGTGGGAGTTCGCTGTTGCTTTCACAATGAGTGATGAGCGCCGCAAAGATTTCGAATGGAAAAAAGGGTAAAACTTTGATCATAACAACTTGGTGGTTAATGATAAAATAGAAAAGCTTTCCATCCTTAAACAGGACAAGCATTCCATTCAGGTTAACCTTAACGAAGTGTCACTTTCAAATAGCTCAGCATTAATCATTACATTTACCGACTTCCCTTCCCACGCCCGACACTTCAGCCACGCCGCATGCATTACATCATACGAGACCCATTCAGAACAGGAACAGGAGTGGGTCTTGAAAACGTCCAGGGCATTGTGCTAAAGAACGTGACGGAGGTCAAACCAAAAAAAAAAAAAACAACGATCCCACTATTGAGTTAAATGGAAGGAAATACAGCATCGGTCAGGCGGGTGTGTGAATCCTGTCTGAATATGGAAGCCACATGACGGAGGTCAAGATTCCACGGCTTCGCGGTTTCCTCTCTCGGCATAACAAGCCCACGCTTCAAAAGCCTCGTGTCTCGTCATGGATCCCCATTTAGCGAGCGAGCATCGTTCTTTTGTCTAGTCAGCCTGCAGGACATCACTGTTCACAGGACACAAGATCATTAGTCACTGAGAAACACTGAACTTCAGTCATCAATTAGCCATCTCTGTTAACACTTTGTAAGTGGCTCTAAAGAAACCCAAGAGAATGCGAAGCACGCTGGAGTTACGCGACAGATTGGGCCCGCGGGGTCTCGCCCCTAAATATCAAACAGCTGTGTGAGAAAGCAAACAACAGCGCGAGCCTCCGAGAAGTCTGAAGGAAGAAAAAAGCTAGTAGACGAACAGTCAGATGGGGCAGTCGAGCTCTTGAGTGTGTTGCTATGCATCTCTCTCAGTTCCCAAGTCTTCGCCCTCCTGCTCCTCCTCCTGATCAGCATGCAGGAGAAGGGGAGATGGAGGGTCCCCCTGCAGGCTGCCTGCATGCTAAATCACCCATCTGCCACCTCCGTCCCTGGTGCCAACCCCCCATTCTTCCACTGGAGTCTGGCTTGCGTGTTTGAATGACTTTACTCCTCTGTGTACTTGTGTGGTCTTTGATAGGATGCTCTACTGTGTTAAGAACTAATTAGATTTAGAACGAATATGAAAGTTCCAAATGATCCGGTCGCAGGCAATAATGCTGAAACTAAACAGTGATAGAACACCGGTGAACTGAAACACTTTGCTACATGGGCCATTCTACAGAAATGGTTCAAAATCAGAGTTGCAAATGTGTGTTTTTCCACAAATTTTGTATGAATGCAAATTGTATATTATCCATGGTACACATTTCTGGTAATTGTGAAGGTAGTTTTTTGGCTGTGGGACAGCAGTTTGCACCAATTCTGTAGAATGGCCCACACACAGATTAAAACTATGATTAAAGTCACATTGTAATGAAAGTAGTGACAAATCATTTCTTCCATATCAGAGTAAAAAAAGATTATTGAAAAAGAAAAAAAAAGTTTCACCGGAAGATCAAGTTATGACTTTATAAAGGTCTAGAAAGTAAAACACTAAAATATTTATATGGATGAAATGTTCACAAAAAGCTCCAAAACAAGCATTTAGGACAGACAAGGTGAATTTACATTTCACACAGTATTTAGAATAAAAACTGTGTTTGCACTTACCACTGAACCAGCAAAATCACTCAAGTATAAACTGGAGTTCTGCCTTCGGGTCAGTAGTAGAAAAACCAAAGAAGTCTGCAAAACCGCCGTAAATAAATCTACTAAACATGTTGTAGTCAATGTTACCTAGCAACTAACAGCATGCTTGTCTTTCCTCCTTTTTCTTAAAGCAGATTTTAATAACCCTCAAAAATTTCTGAAATTACACAAGCATGAGAACCATTCAGTTTCAGCAGAGGGTGAAAAAAATGTAGCTGCTTGGTGAATTTCCTGCACTGTTTGCGCAAGTTGATTATTGCAGCCATGAACCATGTCTAGACATCTAATTTCTCCCATCAGTGAGAAAATGGGGAAAATTGCTTCAGTATTGACTGTGCGCCGAACACACCGATGCCGATACATCTGGCACAGTTGAGCTCAAAAGCATTCACCTACACACATCTGGCATGCTCGATACCTAAGACCTGTATAGATCCAACGCATTCAACCCTAGTGGACTGGTTATGTGTGTTACATTAACAGTACAACTGAAGTGAACACGTGCACACGTTCCCATTTGGACAGATCATGAGAAGACTATGTGAGCCACGTGAGAGACCGAATAGAGAGCGTGAGAGTTTTCCACATGGCTTCCCACTACATCGCATTACACTGGAAAGTGACAGAGCTCCTGCTTTCATCTGCACCATCAGAAAGGTGCTTCAGTCCCACCTGCCATCATCAAAGCACCCATCCAACCCGCGAGGGAAGCTAGAATCACCCTCCGCCCCAGAAACCAAGCTGTTTCTGCCTCTAGTATCACAAATGCCACATATTCTACACTTCAGATGTGTATCAGGCCACGCTATATAAGCTAAGAGTGCATGTAAGTCCTCATGGGAATTCTGTATTTAGAAGTTAGGAAGTCGTTTACAACGTCAGATGTTTAAAACACTTTGTTGAGGTTCCTACAAAATTATAGATAAAGAATGTGCATCACACTGTAAAAAGTTTTCACCAGTTTAACTTAAAAACGTAAGTTTAGCGGCTTAAAATTTTAAGTTAAATCAACTTAAAAATACAAGTTATTTGAACTCATTTTATTGCAATGAGTTAAAATGACTTGTAGTTTTAACTAGAGTTGAAATGACTACTTTTAAGTTGATTTAACTTAATTTTAAGGCAGCTGCTAACGTTTTACAATGTATGTGTTTTTGCTTTTTGTTTTGCAAACTGAATCGTTCACTTGGATGTCATCAAAAGGAAACACTTTATTTTGATAGTCCACTTTAGACATTCTACTAACAGTAAGTAACTTTGTAACTACGTGTCAACTAGTCAGAGTATTAGTAGACTGTCTGTTTATATCTTCTAGCACTCCTCTAAACTTTGCAAGTATGTCAACTTATTCTTTTAACCCTAAACCTAACAGTCTGCTCTGCGAGTTAGCAGACATGTAGTTGCAAATGAATGAGAATTAGTTGACATATAGTTGCAAAGTTACTTAAAGTGGACAATCAAAATAAAGTGTAACCCATCAAAAACATCTTAATTTGCATTTCGAAGATGAACGAAGGTCTTACAGGTTTGGAATAGCACAAGGGTTTAATAATTCATGACAGTTTTCATTTTTGCAACTGTAAGCAATTTTGCTCTAAAGCAATTTAACCATTTTGCCAAATTCGTTTGGAGAATGTCTGGGGGAGAACTGTGGGAAACAGAAGGCATTCACCTTTTTAGAAGTCGGTGTACCATCAGAACGATATTGAAACTGATATTTCATGGTAAACAACTTACATGCAGTTGCTTTAAAGAAAGTCCAGACTTTCCCCACTAGCAATTACGACTTTGTGGTGAGGTTAATGTGTGTTCGACTTCTAAATTTGATCTTTCTGATATGAGTTCAACATTCGCTTTGTTCTTTCAGCATGAATGCACTCTGAAAGCCCTTCTGATACTTCCACCTGAGAATAGTTTGAGTAAAACAGCAAGGTGTCCTTTCTCATCTCAAAACTTGAACAGTCAGATTTAGGTGTTCTTGCTACTCGTCTTAGGTCTTCTTCCCTACCTTGACCAGACAAGGGTAATTTTAACCCTGTAGATTCATTTGAGCACCGTTGCTGACAATAACTCCACGCAGACTTTGGAACAAGCATCAATTCCCGTAATCGTTACAGTGATGTAATTCATATTGAAATGTAGCCACAAGTGGTCAACATGCAGGGAAATCACAAGGCTGGAATTACAACATGTGCCTGATGGCTGCTTGGCTCTCAAAGCTCTGCTGTTCAAGCATTCAGCTCCCCAGCTGTGTTCAGCCTGCTGGGAATGTGCTTTTGGCTCCCTTATAACTAACCCACACATCCCCATCCTCATCCAAGCCAGAGGGTTGTGTCCCACACTTCCTCTCAGCGCTTCAACACTACAGTACAGATTTTAACAGGAATAGGAAAACTGATGTCTTTTTGTATCGGCTCTAGCCCTAATCCAAGTAAACAGCACTCTGTCAGCAAGGAAATTCCCCCAACAGCAGGCTGTCCAGCAGCAACATCTCAGAGTATCAGTCACTGGAACAGATGGGACAGTAAAAAGAGAATGAGAGCAAGGAGGTGGTATCAGTGTTGTTATTCACTATAGAGCATTAAATTACCATTGACAATTAGCAGTGTAACAGGATGTAAAAAGTAAGATGAGATTCTTATTTTGAAAGATAATAATACTTTAATTCAGCAAGTGCACTTTAAATGGCTCAAAATGTTGGACTTTCTAAATATTAAGCAACTGTTTTGAAGTCAAAAGTTTACATACACCTTGCAGAATCTGCAAAATGTAAAATTATTTTACCAAAAAAAAAAGAAGGATCATACAAAATGCATGTTATTTTTTATTAATCACTGACCTGAAAAATATTTCATATAAAAGATGTTTACATGTAGACCACAAAAGAAAATAATAGTTGAATTTATAAAGCTGAACCCTTTCCAACAATGACTGTATGATTTTGAGATCCATCTTTTCACACTGAGGACAACTGAGGGACTCATACGCAACTACTACAGAAGGTTCAAACGCTCACTGATGCTTCAGAAGGAAACACAATGCATTAAGAGCTAGGGGTGAAAACTTTTGAACAAAATGAAGAGGTGTTCATTTTTCTTATTTTGACTAAACGTCTTCTTTTTTTCAGTTAGTACTGCCCTTTAGAAGCTATAGAAGATACTTGCATGTTTCCCAGAAGACAAAATAAGTTAAATTTACCCTGATCTTTAAATTCAAAAAGTTTTCACCCCCCAGCTCTTAATGCATTGTTTTTCCTTCTGGAGCATCAGTAAGCATTTGAACCTTCTGTCCCTCAGTTGTCCTCAGTGAGAAAAGATGGATCTTAAAATCATACAGTCATTGTTGGAAAGGGTTAAAATACACAAAAATGCTGAACAACCAAAGAATTTGTGGAACCTGAAGGATTTTTCCGAAGAACAGCGGGCAGTTTAACTGGACAAACAGGGGACTCATGAACAACTATCACTAACCAAAAAAAACACAGCTGTGGATCATTCAGTAACAACACAGTATTAAGACTCAAGTGTATGTGAAGACTCAAGTGAACTTTTGAACTGGGTTTTTTTTTTTTTTTTTTTTTTTTTTTTTTAATTCAACTTACTTTCACTTCAACTGTAAGCTTTTAGAAGTTCATATTTGATGTTAGATATTAGCGTTAAATGTTATCTAGAAGTGCATTATCACCCAAAAATTTCTGCATTCCCAGCATGCTTGACATCCAATTGGACGTAATGAATCTAACAGGGTGTGTTGTGAGGAAAAAACATTTAGTGTTGAGGTTACCCACCGTATCAAATATGAATGAGCACACGTTCTCTGTTGACAAGTGTGGAGAGAAGCAGCGCTAATGCATTTCAGCGCTGCAGCTCACAGTCACATGTTCAAGCAACAACACGTGAAGCCCTGCACTGCATGTAGACTTCACTTCCATTCTGCTGAGGGGTTTATGAAAAGACAAGCTTTCTCACTGGACGAGGAATTCTCCACATTTACCAAGCTAGATCTAGTTCAACAAGCCTTAATGAGAGTCTTAAACTTAAAGGCAGGCTATGTATAACGTTAACAGGCAGAGACTGCCTCTTTCCCAATGAACATGAATAATTCAAGCTGCGTTGGATGAACCTAAAATACATAATTACTGTTTGACTTATCTTAGCTTTGATTCTGCCATATCTGGACGCAGCACTGCTCAAACTTTGTGCTATCTTGAAATAACATCTTATTAGCATTCAGCAGGGGTTCTTTAGTAACTCATTGTGCGAATAACTCCCCATTCTGTAAACCAGAAATTAGAGGACGTTGATGAAAAAAGTATCCACATTTGGACCGTAGGCCATTTTCAGTTCAATGCCCTGGGGGAGCAGTTAAGTGAGGACACATATTGTACAAGAGCAGCATGTTTTTGGAACTTATGTTGGCTCGTGCTGGACGGGTGGTTGAAATGGTTTTCAGGGGACGAGGCGGACATCAACAGGGACTGTGGTGCCTGGAGCAAACCGAGAAGCAGATGGCAAGCGACGGACAGGGCTGACCCTGAGGTACCCAAAGGGGGAAATACTTGGCTTCAGCTCTGAACAGCTTAAAAGCCACCAAGAAACTTGTTCCCTCCAGACAAAAGAGGAGAAAAGAGCAGTGCATTGTTGGACACGCTGAGCCACGCTTATGCCAAACAAGCACAGAGAGACAAAGAGCATCCTAACACTCTTCAGTCCAACTTTGAGTCTGAAAAAAACTGAGGATCAGGGTGAATTCTTCAAAACTGCAGCCTGAGGATAGGGTCCACTGAAAAAAATGGATAAATAAAGGCTTTGGTTTAATGTTAAGACATGGAGACTCTAAAGTCAACTTGAAAAACAAATTACAGAAAACTGAAAGCACTAGAGGGCATGACAGAACGAAATGAAAGAACCCATACTGTACTGCGCTCGCTCTAATTCCATTAACAAAATCCAAACCTACCCAAACTCTTGAAGATGCCAGAAGCAAAAGCACAGATTCCTGTGTTCCCAGCATCTACAACTCAAAGCGAGCCATTCCTTTTCTGAATTATTCTTGAGCCTTTGTCAGGGTAGTACTGCATGGCGTATGTCGCATGTTTGTGAGAGTGCATGGCTTTTTTCAGGGGGCAGATCCACAGATGTGGATTTACTGCAAAGGGCTCCTATGAGCCAACTGTCAAAGCCGACAACTTTCGCGTGGGAGGTTGAATCAGTCGCGATCGAGAGGGGAACAAGATGTTTTCCCCTGAAAAATAATCCGATTTGTGTGCCTGACGGTTGTTTCCAATTCAACAGAAGCAAGAAAGCTTCTTGTAGGCAAGCAGGTGACAGTGTTTACCCCCGATCTGATAGCCAGAAGAGGCAGCACAAGTCCCGACTCTGAGCAAGTAAACTCACAACAACATTTTTACTAATCATCGATCATGCGGAGCCCAAACAGTGAGGGTTTGGTACAGCGTGGCCCCATTTTTGTGTGTACAACTGCAGCTCTCTGAAAAGATAATGATCTGGTCATTAATCTAATGTGTTTGGGGTGAGTGGCCATTGAGTCCACCAGGCCAGACAGATGCCCCAAACCAGGATTTAGGAGCATATATGTTGGCAAGCATACATGAGCATGTCGCTCTCCTCTTTTGTCTTCGTTCCTATATTCCACTGTGAACATGTGCAAAAGAAAGAAGGTCTGTGGAAAAGAAATTCTGAAATCACAAGGCACATATCAAAGGGTGAGGAAAGTCAAAATCAAAATTGCAGCATCAAAGGCAGACAAAACTCAAAACCAATACAATGCCTGTCTGATCAGCAAGCACAGCCACTTTGATCAATCACAAGTCAACTTATCCAAATAACTAGGCGTCCACAAACACAAACAGAAAGCGTTAAAGTGCATCCAAAACTAGGATGAAAGCAAGCCATCCTAAAAAGTTACAGACATGGAAATCAATTATCTGTGATTTACATTTTAGCATTTTAGTGATTTCTGTAGTATATTCGCCAGTCATTAACCAGAATCTCTTTGAAACGGAGGTAACGACAGATCTTTTCTTTCACATTGTGCACAAAAAGTAAGGCGGGGACTTGTTTCTGTCCATTGGTTGTTGACTGGATGTTGCAATGTGGGCGTCGCACTATAAAACATATGCAAGCTTGCAGTCGAATGCGGGTTTATGTGGACAAAATGATGGGAGAAGTCCAAGAGAAGTCTGACATTTCAACGGAAGATCAAATTGCGACATATGAGGTCAAGAAAATGTACAAAATGAATCATTCGCATTAAGATCTATAACGTGCAATTACAAAATAGGACGTCAAGCACACGGTGTAAATGTAGGGAACGTCCCTATAACTTTCTCTGAGTCTTTCACCTCTTCAGGGAAACCAATAACTAAAAACATAAATGCAGCTGAGACATTTCAGCTTTTCTCCTAATGACTCACTGCGAGTTTCAGTGAATAAAAGTGAGAGACTGATGAGGGACAACACAATGTTTTGCCGTTTTTTTTAACATAAAGATCCTTTCTGTGCCTACCCATTATGTTCTTTCACTGCTGAACTTCACATCCAATTTGTTCTCTTGTCTGTAATCCTCGAAACGTATAAAGAGGAAAAAAAAAAGAGATAACCTACATTTTCAAGTGGTTTTGTGATTAATAATTTTGACAGCGAACTCTTTGAGCGATTACCCTTGTCTTCACGACTTCTGTGTGTCTTTGTGTGTGGGCCATTCTACAGAATTGGTTCAAAGTCAGAGTTGAAAACAAAATGTATTTTTCCACAAATTTTGCGAACTATTTTGAGATGTATGCAAACTGTATAATATCCAAGGTACACATTTTTTTAGTAATAGCGCAGGTAATTCTCATATTGTATTTTCAGACAATTTTTCCTCTCCACAAATCAGTAAGTACTGTAAAGCAGTAATATATAATTTAATAAGGGCTATATTAACCTATTGAGATTTTGTTTACATCTACCTTATAAATGTATTTTTTGCTATTTTGTTAAAAAAACATTCTGAGGTAAATCAATATCAATTAAAATTGATTTATGAGATTTGTTTTATGTTTAATTCAGTTGTTCTTTGTAAAAGGTGTGATGTTGATTATACTGATTTCAAATTTAAGGATTCATTAGTTTGAACATGCATTGAACCAATTGCTATCATAACATCTTATTTATAAAGGATATTTATAAAGGATTATTTGTTCCCTTTTGTCACTATTGAAACAATGATGACATGTTTCGGTCGTGACTGTTATGATAGTGACAGTTTTATGGGATAACACCCGAAAAAAAACCCCAAAGATGTCACTACCGAAACTTCACCAAATGTTTCGGTCGTGACTGTTTCAGTAGTGACAATTTTAGATACTTTTGAACCTAGCTCAAAAATGCTACACACATTTCAGCATGTTGTACACACACAAAAATTAAACTTTATGGAATAACTCCTTAAAAAAAAAAAAAGTGTTTAATTATAGAAATTACACATAAATATTTCCTTATCATAAATGTAGACGTGTAGTTAAACTGCAAAAGGACTAAAACGTACACTGTTTTGGTAGTGACATGAAAATGCAGGACTTTTTTTTTTTCATAATTTTTCATAATTTACAAAGAAAATGCAAAATGAATATTTTGTTGAACTTCACTTAAAAAAAAAAAATAAATACATAAAAAAGATATTTTTAAAAATAACAATGGAGTAAAATGCCAAATTATTTCAATATAATCTTCATAAGTTGAAATTTAGGGGTTAAGGTTCTGGACAGCCACCTCCCAATTGAAAGCACCCTATAAATGTTGATTTTATAATATTAAGCTTACTGATATTTTCAATATTATTGTGGGTTTCAATAGACAATAGAAGGATCTTAGCAAACATCTAAGATTTGGATACTTAAATGCTTTTTAAATAGGTTTTTTGCTTGTGGGACAGCAGTTTTGTAGAAGACCACACCTGCAAGGGAATCCTTATTTTCCCACCACTACCAGCCCTAAAATAAATCCCAGCATCTCCACCAGACACACCCAGCCGAGGGTTTCGCCCTTGAGGTCAAAGGCACTATGCGGTACTCTGGCAGCCAATCAGAAACGCCCTTGGAGCCATAAACTTGCCCCCCCAGGAGCAGAAGCCACAACCTCACCTACCTAATAGCAGCTGGGCAGGAAGGTGCAATAACAAAACAGTCACCTTAATCTACAGTTCTTCATCCTTCCTGCTTTCTTTTATTGCTCGTCATTTGCCTTCTCCATTTCCTCTCTTTTTTTATCTCGCAGTTCTTTTCTTCTGAAACCCTTCTTGGCACCTTCACAGGCACAGATGTACACAGCAACGGTAAAATACGCAGAAAGTTTGTTTGAAGGCATTATCACTGAATGTCAAAGAGACACTCTATTCTTTTCTCTTTTTCCACGGTCTGTCTTTCGTGACGATATCACTTTCATAAACAATGTCACTTGAAAGGGCTGTAGGAGGCACATGTTGGGGAAAAATGAATACCTGAGCGATGCTAGAGCTTTTGAAGTGCTTTGACTCCAACTGTAAAACGCCCCACAATGCAACACCCACTAACAAAAGACCCAGGTGGGGTCAAACACGCCTCTAAGGCATCAGAATCAGCAGTGTACTGTACACAGCCAGAAACCTGCGATGAACCGCAGGTATGCGGTGTGTGGGTGAGCACCTGCGCAATTGTAGTCTGTCTAAACAAACTTACGCGCGGACGGATTTCACTATCTGAATGAGGGCCGGAGATAAACAATACATGGCATACGCCAGGTTGCCTCCGGAAGTCACGAGGATAGTAAGACTATAATAAGCAAAGGTTTATGCTGAACCTAAACATAAACTGCTGACTGACTTTCTGTTAATAGCTCTATTCAATCTCAACAAAAGTGGGAGATTATTAAGCAAATGTTGTGCACTGGGATACTCACTTGATCTCAGTTCACCAAACCAACAGAGCTCTTTACCTACACCTCAACACCAACGTGGCAATTAAGATAACAGTAAACATCAATTTGTTGAGCGGATGAAAAAAAAAGCATGCTAAATGAGCTAGCTCAAAGCGGTTACACAGTAATGAGAAAGCTCATTAAGCATTTTGCAAACCAGAAGTCCTAAATGTTTGAGCAGCTGCTCTGTTTTGCCATGCGCAATGCTGTCAGATTTTGGAAGGAAGCAACAGACCTACTCTACACTCCTACAGCTTCTGTTAAACACATTAAACAAGCAATTAAACCATTTCAAAAAGTTGCAACATTCTCAACAGATTCTTCTTATAGTCATGTATAAAAAAAAGACGACAAGTGTGTTTTAAATATTTGCATATTTCTACATGTGAAACAGCATGCATAGTGCATAATTTCTTTTTGAGAGGAATGAGGCTGTGAGGAATATTCAGTGGATTGCACTCTAAAAAACGCTGGGTTATTTTTTGAACCCAATTGCTGGGTTATGCCTGTTGGGTCATTACGCTGGGTTATTTTTTCCAGTGTTGGGTAGTTTTGTGCAATCCAGCCATTGGGTCAGTGGCTGGGTCAATCTCACTGACTGCTGAAAACAACCCAGCGATGACTTACTTTAACCCATCTGTTGGGTTAAAGTCAGAGCATGGGCTTTTCATCCTTTCAGGAGAGAGCGAGCCTTCAACACTGTAGATTTGGTAGACTTCTTCAGTAAAATTAAGGTTTGTACACGTTTTATTTAATCTATAAAGTCTTTACTTTATTTAATTATTTTATTTTACACATCACAATATAAAGGGACTGATTTCAGTCAGCAAAATGCGTCAGCTAAGGTCGTTTCACATGATGGAAACGCCTTGCCTTGTATAATTGACTTTATTCATTGTAATACTGATTCTAATGACTCAGGTGTTAAAATATGCTCTCAAAACTCTGTACTGTTTGTTTGAGAGCAAGTTATGAAGTCAGTCACGGCATCTTTCAGCTTTGAGTGAAATGCGAGGCAGCCGTCTGCACTCTAAAAAATGCTGGGCTAAATACAACCCAGTGCTGGGTAAAATATGGACAAAACCAGCGATTGGGTCATTTTGACCCAGCGGTTGGGCTACTACCCAGAAGGTTGGGTTAAACATTTAACGCAACCGCTGAGTGAAAACAACCCAGCTGCTGGGTTTGTCCAAATTTCACTAAGCCCTGAGTTGTTTTTAAGGTTCACTGTTCCCCTGTTGAACAGCAGCCCATCACACCCTAAAAAACGCTGGGTTATTTTTTTTAACCCAACTGCTGGGTTGGGACAACTGGGTCATTGTGTTGGGTTGTTTTTCTAGTGTAGTTTTTGTAAATCTTTTTTTTTTTTTTTTAACTTCCAACCTATTTTTGGTTAATTTTAAGCCAGCTATAGTATTTTTTTTAATTAATATTTGGATTAAGTAAACAACCCAACCCAACAAGCTGGATTAAAATAATTCAACGCTGGGATTGTCCCAACAATACATTGTATGGGTCAAAATTATTTTTTCTTTTATGCCAAAAAAAAAATCATTAGGATATTAAGTAAAGATCATGTTCCATTAAGATATTTTGTAAATTTCTTGCTGTAAATATATCAAAACTTAATTTTTAATTAGTAATATGCATTGCTAAGAACTTCATTTGGACAATTTAAAGGCAATTTTCTCAATATTTAGATTTTTTTGCACCCTCAGATTCCAGATTTTCAGAGTTGTATCTCAGCCAAATATTGCTCTGTCCTAACAAACCATACATCAATGGAAAGCTTATTTATTCAGCTTTTTTGTGGTCACATATTTGACCCATTGTTGGATTGCCAAAATAACCCAAATTGGGTTGTTTTAACCCAGCTTTTTTTAAGAGTGAACATACCAGCTGTTTAACTGACGAAATGTCTAATGCCCTAAAACAATTCTGACAAACAAAAACTCTCTAATACGGTTTTGAAAGGGGTGAGTTGTGAAAATGACATGATGTACACCTATAGCGTGTGTGTATGATATTGGATGTGTAAACATTCAACAAGCTGCCATAGTTCTGGAAAAGGTGTTTCCATATAGAATGAAACCTGAGTAACATCTATAGGACGTTCTTTTCTTGTTTTCCAAAAAAGGGACAAAGGCAAGGTAAAGTAGCTGAGAGTCTATTGTTGCATTCACCTCTAAAACACCTCTACAGGTGGCTATTTTTAGTTAAAGGGTCACAAGAGAGACCAAAGCGGATTATGGAAAACTTTCCAAGCAGCACAAGACTGTTAATTCAGTTTCCACACTTCTGTCACTTAGAATAACTACATTAATTTGGCAATATGAAAAGCCAAATTAAATATGTTCCCTGTCAACAGTCTATATCTGTGTAAACAAAAGACCATTTACATGAACAGAACGTCCATTTTAACTTGACAGTGACTGAAGTATGGTGAGACAATGGTCTCAAAGGCATTCTGGGTAAACGGGGTATCCCTGCAGGGGGCCAGGAAAAATAATAATAAGACCAAGCGCTGTAGTACCGCTGAATCATGTATTCTCCACAGACAGGCTTTATCCAAGGATTAATGAATCACATTAATTCAAAAGGAGGATAATAAGTCAGGATTAACTATGGGTGGAGAGGACGTTTCTTTCTGGCAGAGAAATAAAGCCATCTGACCAATTTAGGGCAAATGGGAACCCCGTCTGACACATTGGAGAACCGTCTAATGGGGGAAAACACTTGACTTCTTAATTGCGATATGCTTAGCAAAGCCTGAACAGTTCTTCAACCATTACCTGAGTCACTTGAACTTTATACAGAGTAAGCGAGCACAGTTACTTACGTTCAAGTAAAGCTTATAGTAGTGTTTTTACTGGCTGGATCCCCACTGATGCTTCTGTTCTTAAGATGAAAGCTCTATAAATCTCCACGCAGCGAGGTTTTAAATGCATTCTTCGTATGAGACGTCGCAAACGAACAGGCCTAAACAGCACCGGTGCTCTGATGGTAAGCTATTGGGACATTATCAGTAACTTAATAAAGATTTCCCTAAAATAACTAACTACAGAGGAAATCAAGCGGGAAGCATCTCCTGTGAGAGTATATATCAACGTCAAACACTTCAAACAAATCGTACATTTAAAGAAGTTGTTAATGACAGACCCAGTGTAATATATAACTCTCAGGAGCGAGCCAATTCTCTTAGCAATAACAGTCTTAATGCAAACTCTAGATGTGCAATGACAAAATGAAATAAATAAATCATTCATCGCCTCTGGACAAAAGTGCTGAGCTTTTTGAATAATGTAGGCATGCTTATTAAAATGCTTCTCTGCTAATTGTGTCCTAATTGCATTGCATCTCTTCACTTGCATCACTAATACAAAAGTCAGCCAGCATCTATTCATTACAACTGACCTTTAAAATGAAATAAGGATTGCGTCTGGAGAGTGTTTGTGTATGGCAGACGATCTTAAATGCTCTTCCAGAGCCTCACTTTATCATGAGCCATTTGAGTCAGTCTAACCTGCAGCAGATGTGGTGAGTAATGACCATCATTAATTCAGCCCCAGCACACCTTTCGTCCAGACAGGAATAATGGCTCTGCTGGGCCACCTGCACAGCTGCAGCAGACAGCGGAGAAACTAGGCTAACCTCTAGTCTGCAGTCTGAAGACTGTACCATCTTTTATTATATCAAGCTCACATGCTTGATTAGAAATAGAAAAGATTGCTAAACTGCAATTCACACACTGTTTTTTTTCTAACATTACACATGCATAATGTAGTTCAGCTCTTGATTTTGGAGGACAAAGATGCTCTCCTCATCTCAGACTGGGGGTTCTGAGATGCTGCGCTGCGTATGAATAGGGTGGAGTCAGTCCATCCATACAGGAGCAACACAACCGTGATGGGCTGCTCCAATTTATACCGTAAATAATTCAGCACAGAAGCACTGCAGTGAGAGTGAAGGATAGTGTTAGAACAGAGGTTCTATAGAAACAAGAAGAAATAAAATGTGTTTACTTGTTTTGACTGGGGAGCTGGGTGTTCATGGATATACTCGGGTTTTTACACATGCCAGATTTCATTTCTTTTTAAAGACAAGCCACCAGGGACCAGCTGCACCAGTCATGTTTGTAAGGTACAACTCAGAGCAGGGGTAGCATAAATGGGAACATATGCACTATATAATATTTGACTGTTGCACCATTAAATTTGAATGAAAGTCTCAGACCAGAAATGATAACTGAAATAAAAATGGCATGCTTTACTTGAGAGACAAAATTAGAACAGTTCAATTTTTGTCCAGTTTTATATACATACATAATAATGTATATATATATATATATATATATATATATATGTGTGTGTGTGTATATATATATATATATATATATATATATATATATATATATATATATATTCTTTACTACTATTATCAGGGTGCATTTCAGCAGTGGCGGGTAACATGGTCACTGCCACTAGCCGCTTTAAAGGGTTGAATTATATAACAGGGCTCGTCTGGTACAAGTGGATTTTTGAAGGGTGCAAGTGAAAGAGAATTTTACTTGCCTGACCAGACAACTAATCTGATTAAAACATCTAATTAAGGAAGCACCAAAATTTCATTGAGAATGATTCTGATTTTATTACATTTGGTGCAAACAACAATTGCTAATGGATAATATATTGACAGTGCCAGGTTCACACTAGGATTGCGCAGCATGTCTGTGAAGATCTTGTGGAGAAATCAACACAAATGAACACAACTGCACTAGAAGACTACAGTAAAAATGTAGTTTTTATATTTATAACATATAGCCTAGTTAAGACATGACACGACCAAGAGAGTGCAGTTTTAACAAGTAGTTAATATACATTATAGTATGCAATATTGTCAGCGTTGACTGTTTTTGCTCGATTTGGTTAAATAGTTCAAAACAAAGATCACATCAGAACAGTCACGTATCTCTGAGCAGCACACAGCGGTGATTCATTACTGCATGATTCATTTTTGAATGAATCATTTGAATCAATGATTCAGTGGCCCATTCATAAAAAACAGGCACTTGCTTCATTCTTGAATGAATAGTTTGAAGGTCTGAACGAATCATTTGAAGGTATGACTTGATGATTCATTCATTAAGACAGTCACTTGCTGCCACCTATTGGCAGTTTACTTTCATATTTAAAAGTAGCTTATCTTTGGATATTTCCAACATTTCATATTTTTATATATAAAAAACAGATTTTAAACACCAAGTTCATGACGTTATTTCTACTGTTGCAATTTTGCAATGTAAATGCTTTCATGCTATTTTAGCTTCATTAAACATGTAAAACCATCTAAATGCCACTTCATCTACTTTCTTTTGCAGTGGAGTGATTAGTTTTGTTAATAATTTCATTGGAAAAATGGCCTTGAAATAGGCACAAAAAAAAAAAAGACCTAGAAATTAATTTAAATAAATTTTAGTTCCCAGTAACTTTAGTGATAGAAAATGTGATTTTACAACAGCAAAAAGCTGAACATGTGAAAATGCTGAGGCTAGTAATTTTGGAAAACCACTAGCCACAGTGCCTGGTGAGCAAAAAATGCTGGTGAAAAAAAAATGTTAATGTCAAGCCCTGACTATTATATTTTTATCATTTATATAATTTATCCATTAATTTATATATATATATATATATATATATATATATATATATATATATATACACACACATATACATATACATGCATACATATATATATATATATATATTTTTTATTTAATATATTTTAAAATGTAATTTATTCTTGTGATTTCAAAGCTGAATTTTTAGGATCATTATTTCAGTCACATGACCCTTCAGAAATCATTCTAATATTCTGATTTGCTGCTTATTATTATTATTATGTTGAAAACAGCGGAGTAGAATTATTTCTTTAACGAATAGAAAGTTTAGAAGCATTTATCAGAAATAGAAATCTTTTGTAACATTATAACTGTCTTTGTCACTTTTGATCCTTGCTAAATAAAAAAATAAATAAAATAACAATAATAAAATAAAAAGTAATAAAAGTAAAATAAAATAAAAGTAAAGTTAAAAAAAATATATAATAATTAAATTAGACTGACTCCAAGCTTTTGAATGGTATAGTGTTTAAATGTTACAAAAGCTTTTTATTTCACATAAATGCTGATCTTTGGATCTTTCAATTCATCAAAGAATCCTGAAAAAAATTAACAGTTTTAAATATTGATAATAATAATAATAATTATTATTATTATTAAAAAAAAAATGTTTCTTCAACAGCAAAACAGCATATTAGAATGATTTCTGAAGGATCATTTGACACTGAAGACTGGAGTAATGATGTTTAAAATTCAGCTTTGATCACAGAAATAAATTACATTTTAAAATGTGTTCAAATTTAAAGCAGTTATTTTAAATAGTAAAAGAAAAAAATTCACAATAATGCTGTAATTTGGATCAAATAAATGCAGGCTTGGTGAGCAGAAGAGAATTCTTTAAAAACACTAAAAATCATAACTTTTAAACATTTGTGCTTATTTGTAATTAAATGTGCTTATTTTTAATTTAATATATAAAATGAATGAATGCGGTATATTACAATTATATATATATCAACAAAATTAAATTAAAAATGTGCTATACCTCCAGCAAAAACATCTCTCTACCTTACAGTTTTATTAGACCATAAAACTGGCGCTGAAATTATTTACTACCAAACAAACATTAAGAATTAATAATGACCTAGGATGCACATTTCAGTGAAGTCACATGTCCTTGAGAAAAAGAATGTTCACCTCAGACCAAAAAAAAAAAAAAAAAAAAAAAACTTGATATAAGAGGGGCGTGGCTTACATTGATTGAACTATCACTTTCACCTTGATTGAACTGTCAAAACCCAAGCTGACTAAACTCAAACCACTCCAACTAAAATAACTAACCAGTTCTTCTAAATAGCACTGCAGACAGACTGAGATAAACTCATTTCACCGTCTAACACTGTTAAAGTGTTACTACTCAATTTGCACACCATAAAGCCCCCATGAATGGTTTTACGGGTGTACTTTTTATTTTTTTGGCTCGTGATGACACTTCCTACTAAAACAGGAAGTTTAGAAGGTACATATTTTAAATATCTGATAGCCTTTAGCAAGGTCACATAAGTAAATATGAATTGCTACCTGCTGGTCAGCTGCAGGTTATAATAAAGGAAGGAAATTCTCATGCAAGATTAGACAAAAATTTGTACATTACAACATAAATGATATTTTTACTCCCTTTCCAAGAGAAAAAACTAATTTTGTGTCTACATTTGCCAATTTTGTGAGCATTTAAGAAGATTTAGCAAAAAAAAAGACCTTTTAATTTTGATGTAACGTAGTGTTTAACAATGCACACTGACCTAGTCGGAATCAAATTCTACTAAGGGAGCAATAGCAGTTGGTCTACATAGTAACAGGTGATAGTAAACAACACCGCATGAGTCTTCGTGTTTAACGAGATTGCGTTATTATGATTTCAAGCCCCAGCTGCAGAGATGAGGCAATAAACGCCCGGGCAAAGGTCACGACCATTTGACCATAAACTTACCCAGCCTCCATTTTCCTCGATCCAGTTTTCCAGTGGCCCGTTCAGGTAGTCTGTCATCCAGTGTGCAATATTATCTACCTGGGACGCCATCTCCCGGTTGACGCTCTCCACACACATGGTCCCACCAAACTCGAAGAAAGCGATGATCCGCCCCCAGTTCACTCCGTCTTTAAAGAGCTCTTCGGCCACAGCTAAGAAGCTGCGTTGTGCCGCATTGGGGTTGAATACCATGTGGTGGGACATCTCCTCAAATTCACGCTGGTACATCCTTTCTATCTGGTCTCCAGCCTCGCGTAACGCCCGGTAGATCCTCGAATAAGGGTCTGAACGAGTGACCCGGTGCGCTATCAGGCATTCGGAGTTGTTCCCCCCTCCGGCTGAGGGAGCCTGAAGCCTCCTGTCAGAGTTTAGAGAGGAGTCCGACTCCTCTACTCCTTTATTGACGGTGTCATCGTCCTCCCCAGAAGATTGGGATTTCCACACATATCCCCTCTTTGAAAGTTTATGATTGATGTATTTCTCCACAATATTCCGATTGTCATAGCGAATTTCGTTGGCCATCGTTATTAAACACGATAAAAACGAGCGCGAGCAGGAAAGAGTCGGTTATTCGAAGTGCATCGTAACGGAAAAAACGTTCTCTCACAGAGAAAAGCTCCGAAAAATGTCAAATTCACATCGCGTTGATGTGACTTCTCTCACTAAAATGCAATTTTTGAGGAAAATGCTATTGTTTAACATCACATTCATTGGTTACGACTCATAAAAACGTTATTTTTTAACTTTATAGCCAGCAAACCTGCACGTCCAGCGCGCTGATGTGTGGATATATTAGACGGATTGGCCGTTGCTGCAGTGCGCGGTCAAGATCCGAAAGCGTCTGGAGTGCGGCGCGAGGAATGCCCCTTCACTGCTCAAACTCACTGCGCTTATATTCCGGTGAACCTCCAGCCAAGAGCCCCCAAAAAAAGAGGCGACGTCTTTACGAGACCGAAGGAGAGAGTTAAACAATCGTTGTATTTCTAAATATTCCACTGACATTCGAAGTCCCAGAAAGACGGAAGAGAAAAAGCAACCAAGTCAGCGCACGAAGAAGCACTTTTGCCGCGTGTAAAATATACAAGTAGCTTTCCACGCGCTTTGGCGAGATGCGGTTTTTCCAACGCGCGGCACGGATCGTGCAGAAATGAAGCGTGCTCCGTCACCGCCGACGAGTGACATCGAGGCTGGCGCGTTCATTGAAGCAACGCTAGAACGCTTTTGAAAGTGAACACTGAAGATACTCGCTCTACGGGGGCGGTGACTTCCTCTACGTCACACCATTCATTGCTTTTGGCATACTAGATACGAGGGCTCTCCAGATGAGGAGTGTTTATGGTGGCGGAGTTTGTGTTTGAAGTGCACTTCTTTTCATTCCTTTCAGCTTCGTCAAAGCTTCTTGTCATTGTTCCCTCAGGGATCCGTACTTCAGGCGCGTTTTTAAGTACAGGGTTGTCGCATTTTGACAAATACATTTGCATTAGGGGAACAAGGGAGTGTCGTAACACGTTTTGTTCAAACTTGTGGACCTCCGTGATAGATAGATAGATAGGTAGATAGATAGATAGATAGATAGATAGATAGATGTGAAAATATTATACATATTTCTTCAGACGTCATTTGCAAAAACAACTCAAAAATCATGTTTTTTCATTGTGCATTCCAGTTAATCTCAATCAAACTGCAATTGTGTTTTCATTAAGTAAAAATAACACAAAAAAATACAGATAACACAATAAAACACAATAAAACCATGATGACATAAGAAAAACCATGATTTTTGAAAATAAAAAATGGAATTATCTGTTTTTGCAAATAAACTTCTTATATAGATAGATATGAAATATTATACATATTTCTTCAGACTTCAGTCCTCATATGAAGAGTTCATTTAATAACTGTTTTTAACAATTTTCAAAAATCATGTTTTTCATTGTGCATTCCAATCAATCTCAATCAAACTGCAGTTTTGTTATTTTGATTAAGTAAAAATAACAAAAAAATACAACTAACACAATAAAACACAATAAAAACAATACATTATTTTTGAAAATGTAAAAAAATGAGTTATCTGTTTTTGCAAATAAACTTCATATATAGTGATAGACAGATAGATAGATAGAAATGAAAAAAATATATATTTCTTCAGACTTCAGTTTTCAGAGATAGATAGATAGATAGATAGATAGATAGATAGATAGATAGATAGATAGATAGATAGACAGACAGATAGACAGACAGATAGATAGATAGATAGAAATGAAAAAAATATATATTTCTTCAGACTTCAGTTTTCAAAGATACATAGAAATAAAAATATATATATTTCTTCAAACTTCAGTTTTCAGATAGATAGATAGACAGATAGATAGATAGATAGATAGATAGATAGATAGATAGAAATGAAAAAAATATATATTTCTTCAGACTTCAGTTTTCAGAGATAGATAGAAATGAAAATATATATATTTCTTCAAACTTCAGTTTTCAGAGATAGATAGAAATGAACATATATATATTTCTTCAAACTTCAGTTTTCAGATAGATAGATAGATAGACAGAAATGAAAAAAATATATATTTCTTCGGACTTCAGTTTTCAGAGATAGATAGAAATGAAAATATATATATTTCTTCAGTTTCAGTTTCTTCAGTTTTCAGATAGATAGACAGATAGATAGATAGATAGATAGATAGATAGATAGATAGATAGAAATGAAAATATATATATTTCTTCAAACTTCAGTTTTCAGATAGATAGAAATGAAAATATATATATTTCTTCAAACTTCAGTTTTCAGATAGATAGACAGATAGATAGATAGATAGATAGATAGATAGATAGATAGATAGAGATAGATAGAGACAGATAGATAGATATATATATTTCTTCAAACTTCAGTTTTCAGATAGATAGATAGATAGATAGAAATGAAAATATATATATTTCTTCAAACTTCAGTTTTCAGATAGATAGATAGATAGATAGAAATGAAAATATATATATTTCTTCAGACTTCAGTTTTCAGATAGATAGATAGATAGATAGATAGATAGATAGATAGATAGATAGACAGACAGATAGATAGAAATGAAAAAAATATATTTCTTCAGACTTCAGTTTTCAGAGATAGATAGAAATTAAAATATATTTCTTCAAACTTCAGTTTTCAGACAGATAGACAGATAGATAGATAGATAGATAGATAGATAGATAGATAGATAGATAGAAATGAAAATATATATATTTCTTCAAACTTCAGTTTTCAGATAGATAGATAGATAGATAGATAGAAATGAAAATATATATATTTCTTCAAACTTCAGTTTTCAGATAGATAGATAGATAGAAATGAAAAAAATATATTTCTTCAGACTTCAGTTTTCAGATAGATAGACAGATAGATAGATAGATAGATAGATAGATAGATAGATAGATAGATAGATAGATAGATAGAAATGAAAATATATATATTTCTTCAAACTTCAGTTTTCAGATAGATAGATAGATAGATAGATAGAAATGAAAAAAATATATTTCTTCAGACTTCAGTTTTCAGATAGATAGACAGATAGATAGATAGATAGATAGATAGATAGATAGATAGATAGATAGATAGATAGATAGATAGAAATGAAAATATATATATTTCTTCAAACTTCAGTTTTCAGATAGATAGATAGATAGAAATGAAAATATATTTCTTCAAACTTCAGTTTTCAGATAGATAGACAGACAGATAGATAGATAGATAGATAGATAGATAGATAGATAGATAGAAATGAAAATATATATATTTCTTCAAACTTCAGTTTTCAGATAGATAGATAGATAGATAGAAATGAAAATATATATATTTCTTCAAACTTCAGTTTTCAGATAGATAGATAGATAGAAATGAAAAAAATATATTTCTTCAGACTTCAGTTTTCAGAGATAGAAATGAAAATATATTTCTTCAAACTTCAGTTTTCAGATAGATAGACAGATAGACAGATAGATAGATAGATAGATAGATAGAAATGAAAATATATATATTTCTTCAAACTTCAGTTTTCAGATAGATAGAAATGAAAATATATATATTTCTTCAGACTTCAGTTTTCAGACAGATACTGTGGATAGATAGATAGATAGATAGATAGATAGATAGATAGATAGATAGATAGAAATGAAAAAAATATATTTCTTCAGACTTCAGTTTTCAGAGATAGATAGAAATTAAAATATATTTCTTCAAACTTCAGTTTTCAGATAGATAGACAGATAGATAGATAGATAGAAATGAAAATATATATATTTCTTCAAACTTCAGTTTTCAGATAGATAGAAATGAAAATATATATATTTCTTCAAACTTCAGTTTTCAGATAGATAGATAGAAATGAAAATATAGACTTCTTCAGACTTCAGTTTTCAGAGATGATAGATAGATAGATAGATAGGAAAGGTAAAAAGTTCTACTTATAATACTTATAAAAATAATTTGTCATACAGAGCAATGTTTATGAACTGTAATGAAGCTTTTCAAAATGATGAAAATGGTGTTGTTAATGAGCACCTAAGATACCCACTTTCCATTTTACACAGACCCACACTCATAACAAGTCATTTCAGGCAGTTGGAAAGTGATTGGATTAACCCACACACCTCAGCCAATAACACACTTTCTCACACTCTCTGCCCCAGCCAATCACGCGAACACATTCAATTCAAGGGTAGTCAGGTATCAGGTTAAATGTACCAACACACACGCTTTGTTCTCAGCACAAACAGTACTAAGCCAGAAGCTCAGAGTTTAATTCAGTGCATTTATTCAGATTCACATTGGAATATATTTTAAGGCTGTCAGTTGTACAGCATTATTGAGTTTGAAACGCCTCATTAATGCAATCCTGATACATTTTTAGTCATTACGACGGAATGCATTCATTTCCACTGTTTCTTTTCATAATCCCATTTATTAGAGAATCCATGGACGGGGTTCACTCTCATATCTATCATCCTCTGTGTCTGCTGTGCCACCGACTCTGGAGACAAAGTGTGGGGAACATCACCATACACTGTGAGAAAGAGAAAAAAATTGGGTGTCGGGTGTGAAAAGCAGTTAATTGTGCAAAATCCCCTTCTATTTTTCCCCTAAGTGGAACTGTAGACCTGTCAGGAAAAAAATAGCTAACAATAGCACATAACGAACAATTAAGTGTCTTAACAGAGGGCAGCGCCTGACAGCTCTTCTGTGGAGTTATATCCTCCAGGCAAAGAACAGAGGACAAAAAATATAAAATAAACAAATTAGAGAAAACGATTGCGTCTGCACAACATGCTCAAACCCGTCTGCTAATATCACAGGCCTGGTTCATGTAAAAATAGAGCTTATAAACATGCAAATATACTTGGTCAAAAAAAGGTTGCAGTGGAAGGTCTCATATTATTTCATGACTAAATCATAAGAATGAAGCATTTAAAATAGGAGTGGATACAGATGTGCTTCTATTACTATTATTATAAAAATACTTTTACTATCATTTTTTATTTAACAGTTTTATATTAGCAGCATAAATTTGAATAGAAAAAGATTAATAAAAATATTACAATTTAAAATACATTTTTTTCTAATTGATCATTTTAAAATTGAAAAATACTTTTTTTCCCCTGATTTTTTCAGCATTAGTTCTTTAGTCTTCAGTGTAAAATGCCTTTATTATCATTTTTTTTATTTAATAGTTTTATATTGTGAGCATAAATTTGAATTAATCGCGATTAATTGCAATTAATCACATGCAAAATAAAAATTTGAGTTAGCCTAATATATGTGTGTGTACTGTGTGTAATTATTATGTATATAAATACACACAAATTAATGTATATTTTTAAGAGAAATATATTATTTATGTACAAAATATTTTTATTTATATATAATATAAATCATATAATATAATAAATACATATACTTGTAAATATTTCTTAAATATATACATAAATGTGTCTGTATTTATGTATACATAATTACACACAGTACACACACATATACTAGGCAAACTCAAACTTTTATTTTGCATGCGATTGACAGCCCTAATTTGAATGTGAAAAGATTAATAAAAACATGATTCAAATGTAATTTTTTTCTAATTGATCACATTTTAAAATAGATTTTTTTCTTGAATTTTCAGCATTAGAAAAAAAAATACAATTTAAAATAAAACTGATCACATTTTAAAATTGAAAAATACTTTTTTCCTGAATTTTCAGCATTAGTACTTTAGTCTTCAGTGTAAAAAAACGCTTCTATTATCATTTTTATTTAATAGTTTTATATTTTCAGCATGCATCTGAATTAAAAAGATTAATTAGAAATATTATTTACATTTTTTTTTAATTCAAATTGATCACATTTTATAATTTAACATTTTCAGCATTATTACTTCAGTCTTCAGTGTCTCATGATGGAAATGATTGTAATATACTGTTTTGCTGCTCAATCATTACTGATGACCAATTATTAATAATTATTCTTTTTATTATCAATGTTAAAATCAGTTTTTGCTGCTCAGTATTTTTGTGAAAAGTTTAAAGTTTAAAAGTGTAATATTATAAATGTCTTTTTTTTATCATTTTAATGTTCTTGTTAAATTAAAAATAACTAGAAATTTAACTAGAAATTAAGTAAATATAGAATTTCTTATATTGTTGCTACAATGACAGCAAAACTCATTGATTTTGTTGTGCATTTTCAAAATCCGTTTGTTTTTTGAATCCCAGATTCTCAATGTGGACTCAGACTGTATATCTGGTATTTGGTTTATATTATGTCATTTTTTCATGGGTATCTCCCTTTTTGAGACCCCTCAAGGCAGATGGTATAGTCTCTGTCACACAAACACATCAAAAACATCCTGATTTTCTTGCCAGGTGGATTCGGTGCACCTGCCCTGAGGTATGTGCAGGAAATTCTATTCAGTTTTCTGGGAGTTGTGGGGCAGAGATGCCTGCAAACCCCAGAATAAGAACCTGCAGTGTGACTGTATCCCAGAAGGCTTTCCAAAAAAATCGCCTCTTTCATCTCCCCTTTAAATCCCGACAATTGCTAAAGTCAACCTCAGACGACTCTTAATACCCAGCCCTAATGAGTTTGAAGAACAGCGGCCCAGAGCAGAGTTTTTCAAGTCACGACATGAGCCAGACATTGTGGGAAATACCCAGCGCTTAACCGACAACTGACTTTTGGACTTCTGTACCTTTCTCGCTTTGACGCGGCTACACCCCTCTTTCTCCCCCCCCTCAAGGATCCTCACCAAACTTTTGTTCTCACAGTTTCTCTGTTTTCCTCCCTCCTTGCGTTATTTTCCTCTACTGTATCTCTCCTGAGGTGATGTAGCATTGACTTCCTTCCTCAAAGAACTGGGGCCTCTGAGACAGAGATGGAGGAGACTTGTCTGCTTCCGACAAGAAACCGCTCACACACTTATACAAACACACACACAAACACACAATGCACACTCATTCTGTTTTAAACATGTCAACTGCTTTCCATCCGTCTTAGGCACACACACAGCCTTGGAAAGCTTCTTATCATTTGTGAAGAAGTTCAGCTGGGTCTAAAGGGATTCCTAAACTGAAGCCGCGGCTCAAACACGTAAATCTTTCCCCTCTTTTCCGCTCCTTCAAACCGTTGACTGCAAAACACAACCCAGTCCAATTATTTCAGCAGGAGTGTGAGCTGCAGGTAAAAAGGCCGTGCTGATTCTTCCATTTGACATGTGAAATCAGAGCGTTCTGTGCTTTGAGAACTAACTGGTGGTCACGTTAGAGGAAAAGGAAAAAAAAGGCACAAAATCCAATTGAAAATGAACTCTAAGCAAGGTTTTGGGCCTTAAAGTGATAGTCCAGCCAAAGATGTAAATTCTGTCATCATTTACTTCCCATCATGTTATTCCAAGCCTGTAGGATTTTCTTTCTTCCATGGAACACAAAAGATGATATTTTGAAGAACACTGGCATCCGGACAGTTTCGGGTCCCATTGACTTCCATAGTATGGACAAAAATACTGTGGAAGTCAATGGAACACAAAAGAAAATATTTTGAAAACCAAATCAAAAACCCAAACGGTTTTTGTTTGGACTCGAAACCGAAACACAAAACTGTTTCAAGATCAACTGATTTCAACAGTATGGACAAAAAATATTTTGGAAGTCAGTGGGACACCAAATGGTTTTGAGTCCCACTGACTTTCATAGTAGGGACAAAAAATACCATTGAAGTCAAAAGGACACAAAAGAAGATATTTTGAAGAATACTGGCAACCAATTGGTTTTGAGTCCCATTGACTTTTTCATAGTAGGGACAAAAAATACTATTGAAGTCAATAGGACACAAAAAAATATATTTTGAAGAATATTGACAACCAAACAGTTTCGGTTCCCATTGACTTTCACAGTATGGACAAAAATACTATGGAAGTCAATGAGACACAGAAGAAAAAATTTTGAATATATAAACCAAAACAGTTTTTGTTTGGACTTAAAACTGAAACTCGAAACTGTTTCAAGTTCAACTGACTTCCATAGTTTGGACAAAAAAGTACTTAGGTAAGCAATGGGACACAGAAGAAAATATTTTGAAGAATACTGGCAACCAATTGGTTTTGAGTCCCATTGACTTTCATAGTAGGGACAAAAAAAACTTTGGAAGTCAATGGGACACAAAAGAAAATATTTCAGGTCCCATTGACATCCAAAGTATGGACAAAAAAATAATTACATGCTAAGGAAGTCAGTGAGAAACAAACAAAGTTTTGAGTTCAATTGACTTCCATAGTATGGACAAAAAAGTACTATGAAAGTCAATGGGACAAAAAATATATATATATTTTAAACAATATTGGCAACCAAACAGTTTCGGTTCCCATTGACTTCCATAGTATGGACACAAATACTGTGGAAGTCAATAAGACACAGAAGAAGCTATTTTGAATAGTTGAAACCAAAACAGTTTTTGTTTGGACTCGAAACCGAAACTCAAAACTGTTTCAAGTTCAACTGACTTCCATAGTTTAGACAAAAAATACAATGGAAGTCAATGGGACACAAAAGAAAATATTTTGAAGAGTATTGGCAACCAAACAGTTTCAGGTCCCATTGACATCCAAAGTATGGACAAAAAAAAAAAATACTATGAAAGTCAATGAGAAACAAAAGAAGATATTTTGAACAATACTGACAACCAAGTGGTTTTTGAGTCCCTTTGACTTTCATAGTATGGACAAAAATACTATGGAAGTCAATAGGACACAGAAGAAAATATTATGAAGAGTATTGGCAACCAAACAGTTTCAGGTCCCATTGACATCCAAAGTATGGATAAAAGAATAAATACTACGGAAGTCAATGAGAGACAAAGAAAAGATATTTTGAAGAATACTGGCAACCAAATGGTTTTGAGTCCCATTGACTTTCATACTATGGACAAAAAGTACTATGAAATTCAATGGGACATAAAAGAAAACATTTTTCCAACCAAACAGTTTTAAGTCCCATTGACTTCCAAAGTCTGGACAAAAAAAAAGAAAAAAAAAATACTATGAAGTCACTGGGACACAAAAGAAGATATTTTGAAGAATACTGGCAACTGAACAGTTTTGGGTCCCACTGACTTCCATAGTATGGACACACAATACTATGGAAGTCAGTGGGACACAAAAGAAAACATTGTGAAGAGTATTGGCAACCAAACAGTTTCAGGCCCCACTGACATCCAAAGAATGGACAAAAAAATAATACGGAAGTCAATAAGGCACGAAAGAAGACATTTTGAAGACTGGCACTGGCAACCGAATGGTTTTGAATCCCACTGACTTTCATAGTGAGGACAAAAAATACTATTGAAAGTCAACAGAACCTGAAAATGTTTTCCAAAATTCTTCAGACTATCTTCTTTTGTGTTCCACACAAGAAAGAAATGCATACAGGTTTGGAATGACATGAGGATGAGTAAATGTTTTTGCATGGACTATCCCTTTAATTTAGCAGCATCCAAAATGTTGATTTTGGATTCGATAGCTGTTTCTGATTTCAGATTGGATGAATAAATAACTCATCAACACAATTAAATCCAGCTGAATCTCACATCAAAGCGAGAGTGTATCAGCAATGATGAAATGCCTGAAATTCAAGCGTTTAAAGCTGCCAAGATAATCTGGTAATCAAAAACAATTATGCATCATTTAGAGAATGTATACGTATGAATATCTTCATATATATATAAACCCACCATAGATACGCTGCCACCACACTAGCAGCCCTGTGAAGCCAAGGAAGATGAAGACTCCTCCAAGGACAGTCATCCACTCTTTGGAGCCTTGCCTCATCTCTGCAAACGACAGCTCATGTGTGAGTCTGTATACTGCAAAAGATAAAAACAAACCACAGATGATCTGAATAGTAATTGCTGGATTTAGTAGCTTGCCCTGTTTGCATGTACACTTGGAAAGGAAAGAGGTTTGCAACCATTCAACTCAAACAGTTAAACAACGCTGCCATCTGGTGGGAGTGAACTTTTAATACCTGAGGCCAAATGATCTGCTGTTATCATTATAATTCCCAAGATCCGTGACCCATTTACTATATTAATAATTTAGCCTTGAGGGATCTTACCCAGGTAATAGAATCTATTATACATCACAAACGAATATAAAACTGAAATAAATATTTTAAAAATAAAAATAAAATATAAAAATATAATTAAACAAAAAAAAAAAGTGCAAATATATAAAATCTAAAATATTTAGAAATATTCTAAAATAATCTCCAGGCTGTATTGATACCTAAGGGGTGATCTGTGACATTAAGCTTTTACTAGAATGGGAAAAATCCTGCTGAATCCTCTCAAATTTAAAAGCAAATAACTCTAATAGCTACTCGAGAAAATGGATCAGTTTCTGCCAAGTGTTCAGTCAGCACTTAAACCCATTAAGACCCAAAGAATCTCAATAGCTGAATTGAGAAATGTGGTCCATAAGGCTGTTTTTCAAGAGCAACACTGGCTATATACAGCATACAGTATATACCCAGTATATATTCATATATGCAAATTGAAAAATACAAACATACTAGGACAGAAGAGCTACAGCTATTGTAAAGACAAATGTGGTTATTCAGCAGCCTTGTGTGTGAGTTACAGTTTCCTCCACACCCAGGGTCAAAGTCTAACCTGTTCTTGTAACTATAGTAGACTTATGACTGATTTATTTGCTTATTAAGCAATAGATTAAAAAGCTAAAAGTTTAGCCTGTAGATTTACAAGCAAGTTTCTCCTCCTTGGTGAGCTCAGTCCATGATCCCTTCTCTTTCTCTTTGAGTTTCTTCTGTTCGGCAGTGAGATTTTGGACAAATGGGACATCTGGCAATGGCGTGTCCAGACGGTTGTTGTACTGAGGAATGGAGCAGTCAACCACATCAACATCTGAGGACAAATGCACAAGAACAACAGTCAGAGAACTGGAAATGGTTTGAAAGTATCTGTCCAGATAAATAGACTAGATGTGAATGGCAGCTAAGTGGTCTCTATTGCCCTTGAGAGTGTGCTGTCACCGTGAGTGTGTGCAGCCCAGGCAGCAGATGAAGTTGACACCCTCCTCCAGAACCCAGACTGCAGTCCCCGCACCAGAGCACGAGAGGCCAGCATCTAAAAAACAATGGCAACATTTATTGGCTGGACTCTTAAGACAACTTAGTCACATAGGGATCAGCATGATAAAACTAGGTCTCAAAACCTGACTTTTCTGCACTGTGACCAGTTTTTACCATAGTATTGGGGCTATATTGGTGCATTGATTATACCATGACCTAAATGTCTCAAACAATTGCATTCTATACTAGTTTAGAATAAAGTCCACCCACAAATGAAAACTCCATCATTATTTACTCACCCTGAAGTTGTTTCAAACTTATATGACCTTCTCTTTTCTTTTGAAAATATTCTAAAGAATGTTCAGAACCAAACAGCTGACAGTAGCCATTGACTTCCATAGTATTTTTCTCAATGTTTTTGTTGTGTGTCCTGGGTTTCGTGATAAAGGAGATAGAGGTTAATGCACAATTTATGCGACTGAAAGAGCATGATAATCTGACTAAATTTCCTATGATAACTGGCAGTGTTACAAATCATCGAGGCTGAGAAAAGAACAAAACAGGTAGCTAAATTGCTGTTTTCAATGTTCATGGAGTAAATATATTTACACATCTTTTTTAAAAATGCCTTGTAGCCAGCATTTTGTATGCGTTTGGACAGCGTACACTTTCATATAGAACTGTTTTAGACCCTACTCTGAAGTAGGAGCTAGTTTAGTTTCCCCAAAAGGAGTTCTGGAAACTAAATACGTTCCTAGTTCCTGCGGTGTGAATATGCCAAAAAAGCTGGAACTTCCTTCAATAGTTTTATAAGATATGAAAAGTTTCCTCTGGTGCAAAAGCCCCTAATGGTTACTGTTAACTGTTTGGTTCCAGACATTTTTCAAAAACCTTCTTTTATGCTGAAACTTTAAAGCGACAGTTCACCCAAAATGAAATGTTTTTTTTATCATTTACTTCCTCAGTCAATCCAAACCTGTATGCTTTGTTTTCTTCTGAGGAAGTTAGAAGAATGTTGGTAATCAAACAGGTATGGTTCCTTTTGACTTCCAGTGTATTTTTGTCTATATCATTTTATCAAAGTCAGTTGAGAACAGAAACAATGGTTACTACACTGTAAAAAACAATTTGTTGAGTCAACTTAAAATAATTTAAGTTTTAAGTTTTAAGTAAAATTTTAAGTTCAGTCAACTCAAAAAAGTTTATTTAACTTGAAATGTTAAATTATACTAAGTGACAACTTAGATATTTGATTTGAATCTACTTAAAATTTGAAGGCAGCTGGGTTACCCATCTGTTAAGTTTAGCAAACACAAATATCTAAGTTGTTACTTAATACAACTTAACATTTCAAGTTGACTAAACTTATTTTAGTTGACTGAACTTAAATTTTTAAGGCAGCAGGGTAACAAATTATTTTAAGCTGACTCAACAAATTGTGTTTTTTATTTTTTACGGTTTATTCTTCAAAATATATTCTTTTTACATTCATTTCCATACAAGAATTTGCACTTTTATGGAGATTCCATTAAAAAAATAACTATTTCTACCTGAAATTCTGCCATTCAAAAGTTCGGGTTGGTTTTTAATGTTTTTTAAGGTCTCTTGCCGAGGCTGGATTTATTTAATTAAAAATACATTAAAGACAGTAACACTATGTTTTGGACATCCACCTTTTTCTTCAACGCAGACGTAAGCATTTGGAAATACCGTGAAAAATAAAATCATGCAGTAAACCGTAAAACTGTCTGAACCACAAACCAGTGTGTTCATAATTAAAATAATACATTAAAATAACATGGTAAGACACACCTATTTGCAATATCAAACAGCAAAACAAGCTGTTTCGTACAGCTAAAAATAGCTGGACGTGGATGAGACAGAAGCCAGACACATTAAGTTTGCAAATGGCGACGTGATACAACAGAACCCATTATAATGAGTGATGCGGTCTACAATGGATGCGGCGTGGCGCGACAAGACAAAAAAGTTGCCTGACATTTATAACAATACTCAAAGGAACGGCATATTTACCTCATCTTCAAAATAAATTTAAGCAAACATCTACGTTAAAACTGTGTTTTAACAGTATGTACTTTTACTAGTGTTAAAAAGATTTAATATTTATGAATTCGATTATAAACTTGTCCATTTCGTTGGGAGTGCAGTGCAGTTCTCGCTTTAGAATGGCTGTGATATCAACTGACAACTGTCGCATCCGGTGTAATATTGTGAAACATTATTACAATGTAAAATAAGAGTTTTCTATCTGAATACATTTTAAAATGTAATTCATACCGGTGATGCAAAGCTGAAAGTGTCACATAATCCTTCGGAAATCATTCTAATAGGCTGATTTGGTGCTCAAGAAATATTTCCTATTATTATCAATAATGGAGTCGTGCTGCTTCATATTTTTTGAATAAACCATGATTATTTTTTAGGATTCTTTGATGTATAGAATATTCACAGGATGAATATATAATTGAAGTAGAAATCAATTTAATGCATCTTTTAATCTTCTAATGCATTTTTTAACAGTAATATTGTCCATTATATTTCCACACTTTCCCTAATTTTCCCAGATTTTCCATAATAGTGGCAGTCCTGTTCAGAGAATACCACAGTGGTATTAGAGATACTGTGGTTACCATGGTGAAGATGACTATGGGCTGCCTAGCATTCTGAATGACAGCATGAGTGGGTGAGTGACTGGACAACTTTGGCTTGTGATGCCCAGATATGCAGTGAAAGTATCCAGGTCACAGAACACACAGCCAGTGACCTTGAATGTAGATTTTGCCAGAGCGCGTCTGCAGGACTAATGAATGCAAATGGAAAATCGTGAAATGCCGCTGCCCATGACATTGGTGTTCGACACAGAGATTAAAGGAGCATGTGGAAATAAATTTAAAAGATCAAATTTCAACCTCCTGCACCTGCCACATAAGCTTGTTTTAAATATAAACCAGCAGGTATTGAACTAGAGAGGGAGAAATGAACTGTGTGCTTTCTGTCACGTAGTGTAGTGGAATATTCTGCAGCCGCTAAAATGACATCATATCGCGCAAAGTGAAACAATACAAATCTAAATATAAAGTCATCACGCGCGCATTCTTTCAATATTTTAAAAAGACAAACGTTGTTGCAAAGATCCATTGCTCATACAAGCATACTCTGAGATATTAATATGATAATAAAAAGTAGCTATGGCATCAATTATTCGTCTGCGCACAAAGGATATCAAGTTCAAAATATTACAAATAGGCTACACAAATATTTTATACACATTGCATATCATCCAAAAGCGAACATTTGTAACATTTAGCTAACTATTTAATAAAAAAAAAAAAAAATTTTAATATAAATGCGCAGTTCCAGTTAAGGAAATAATCTGCATGCTCTCATTCCAGAGAAACTTTCTTCAAATCTTGAAGTGTCTAAATCTCACAAGCACGTCTGGAATGAAACGTTTGCAAAATAGCATCACTTATATTTAATATTTACCTGCAACTTATTTAGTACTCAGCACCACATGCATATGAATTTACCTTGAGATATGAAGATCTGAGCTTGTCGATAAGAAGTTGCCTACGTGCTCGGTCTTTATGGTTTCATGGATCAGTTACTAGAAGCGGGTGGATTGTGAGTCAGGTGTCTATAGCCATCAGCCAAATGAACCAATGAGAGCGAGACAGGAACAAGCTCGCCAGAGGCGCACAGAGCGCGCAGCGCGCACCAAACGCTTGAGGGGGCGTTTAAGGTTAAACTGACTGACACGGTTTTTTTTTTCGAGAGAAACTTCAGAAATTTCATCGACAATGTCTGAAGGGTGACTGGTCTACTTACATCATTTTGTCCGGAAGGTTTTGGTCATCTCCACATATCATTTTGACTTCTCTCTAGGCTATATGTTGCGTGACTAATAGGGAAGGAACAGAAATTCAACCCTATAAAAATTGCAATGTCATATTTGATATGTGAAGTATGGCCTCATAATCAGAACTTTGCTGAAAACCACACTTTTCTGACCTCTAGTTACATTATTAATTCAGACGACGCTTTTATAAGTAGTCTACTGTATTGTTAGACCTCATTAATTTACATTACAAGGCCTCAGAATTTCGTCTTACCTTTGGTCATATCCAGGTTTGCCAGGTTTTTACAACAAAACCCGCCCAATTACTACCGAGTGCTAGTCCAAAAGTAGCCCAAATTGCGTTTCGAGGGGGGTCCCCAGTAAAAAACGATTCTGGGGGTAAAATACACGATTTTTGGCGGGGTTCCCCTGGTAAAATTTGCATTCCTTGGGCTAAATATCACATTATTGGGGTCGCTTCAACTCGTGGACACGAAGAACAACCCGTGGCAACAGTGTTAAAGTAACCCAATTCCGCGGGAAAACCCTGGTCATATCAGTGTTGCCAAGTCCGCTGTTTTCCCGCAGAATTGGGCTACTTTAAATTGTTGTTTTCCATGTCCGCGGGTTGAAGCGACCCCAATAACGTCATATTTAGCCCCTGAAATACGAATTTACCAGGGGAACCCCAACAAAAAAGGTGTACTTTATCCCCTGCAACCCCCTCGAAATGAGCCTGGGCTAGTTCTGGGTAGCAATTGAGTGGGTTTTGTTGTAAAAACCTGGCATTCCTTTGTCATATCCATCTTTATCTTACTGTAAGAGTGGGCGCGGGCATTTGTTAATGTTATGGGTGTGGCTTTAGGTCTCATCCGTGTTCAGCTATTTGTAGCTGTACAAAACAGCTCCTTTTGCTGCTTGATATTGCAAATTGGTGTCTTATCATATTATTTGAATGTGTTATCTTAATTAAGAACACACTGGTTTGGAGTGCAAACAGTTTTACCGTTTACTGCACGGATAGGCATAAATAAAAGCAACAGATCCAAATTGCATAAGGCCATCCTTATAAAACTGATGTGCTGTTCTCTGTGTCCTCCATTATTTTGAGCTTCATGTTTTCATTTTATCATAAAATGTAAGTCATAAAAGCATTATATGTCTTATCATATTATTTGAATGTTTTATCTTAATTATGAACACACTGGTTTGTAGTGCCAACAGTTTTACCGTTTACTGCACGGATAGGCATAAATAAAAGCAGCAGATCCAAATTGCATAAGGCCATCCTTATAAAACTGATGTGCTGTTCTCCATGTCCTCCGTGATTTTGTGCTTCATGTTTTCACTTTATCATAAAATGTATGTCATAAGAGCATTATGTATCATAATATAAAACATTAAACAAATACACAAAAAAGTCTAAAGGTTTAATAAACGGTTTCATTCGATTTTTTCGGACAATTATTTCATACCTCACTGAATTCAAAAAAGAAGTCCGACAACGTATTGATTGAAATTGCAACCAGGAGCCACAAATAAGGTATTTCTGAGATAAATATATATATAAAAAATACTGTTAAGTTTGCAAGCTTTTACTTTTTAGCACTTAAAGGGATAGTTTGCCCAAAAATGGAAATTCTGACACTTTTACTCAACCTCATGCTGTTCCAAACCTGTAAGACCTTTGTTCAAATTAAGATATTTTTGATGAAATCTGAGAGCTTTCTGACCCTGCATAGACAGCAATGCAACTGAAATGTTTCAAAGCCCAGAAATGTAGCAAGGACATCGGTAAAATACTCCATGTGACATCAGTGGTTCAACTGCAATTTTACGAAGCTATGAGAATTTTTTTGCACAAGAAAACAACAACAACTTTATTCAACAATTCACGTCCTCCACCATCATCGTCAATGTTTCAGAGCTTGGGAACATTTCAGTTGCATTGCTGTCTATGCAGGGTCAGAATGCTCTTGGATTTCATCAAAAATATCTTAATTTGTGTTCTGAAGATGATTGAATATCTTAATAATTAATGACAGAATTTTCTGGGTGAACTATCCCTTTAAGAGCAGAAATGCTCTTTCGAAGAAGTCACAAGATATTTCCCCTGTCAGCTTTAGGCGCAACTGGTAGGTCATGTGATGTGTCACATCTCCAAATGGTAGCAGCAGCTGTTAAATACATATTTTCACATTGTAGAAATGGTTTGCCAAACACATTAACACACAAAAAAGTTCAGAGACTTTGTTTATTCTTTTTTTATTTAACTGTAAAATAAAAACGAATCTAAAGCATGATTATCCTTTAGCATTCTCATGCCAGTGATGTGCATTTTTCTCTGGACATTACTCTTTCATAACGACAACAGTAACTTATCAGCAAAACAAATGACGAGAACTCAAAACGTGAAGTATTACAAACAACATCGAATACACAGAAAAATAGACCTTTCTCTGGCACTTGTAGATTCCTCAGACAGAAGCTCTGCGTGCGTGTACAGTACAATCGATACAAACAAGAGGTCAGTCGCCTCATGGACAGGAAAACAAAAAAAAAGGGATTTTAAGGTTGAATTGCATTGAACATCAAGTCATTGATCAGCACATGGTTTTACTGCATAGGGGCTTCATAGATCTTTCCATCTCACACTTAGATATCGCTTTCAAAATTACAAAAGTGTTCATTATAAATAAATAAACATTTCAATTATCATTTACAGCATCATTTCAAAAACGTCAAGAAAATAACAAACACCCAAAGTGAAGAAATGTAGAGCTCTGCAATAAATAAAACTAGTGACACACTAAAACAGCAAAAAGGGGCTTTTGGTTGTTTCTTTGTTTTTTTTAACAACTGTGACATTCACTTTGATATACTTAAACATTCAATTAATCTTGTTCCATTGGCAACCAGTAGTGGGCGATAACTGCTGGACAGAAGGCACCATAGACAGATAGAGAGGAAACCATTTCTGTCTGCATTTACAAAGGGACTGTGGCGGAGATCGACTAAACGAATTCCTAAATTCAGGAGGAGTAGTCAAAAGTACAAATATGTGAACTGGCTCATACGCCACAAGCCGAAAATCGTATATACACGAGGAACAAACAGTCATAACATGCACTGAATACTGAGATTATTACTGAATGCCCTGCGAACGCACAGACACCCCCCTCCAACAGAGGCGATTATGGTACAGTCCGTAGTCTGTGTGCACACCACCATTCAGACACCAGATGGCGTAGTTTTAGGTCTAGCTAAAAGTATAGTAATAGTGTGCGTGCAGAAGCGTAGTGTGATATAATAGGCAGAGTTCACAGTATCCTTCTGAATTAGAGATGATCCACCTTGAATCGCCCCATGCAGCCACTCGTCCACTATAAATCAGACCAATCAACCAGTCTGTGTACTCACAACCCCTCTCTCTTTTGCCCTTATCTAGGTCGAGTTCCTTGCTTCCACGCTTTCATTCTGAGATGTGGCCCAAACTTGTGGTCTCCGCTTCTACTTCAGTCTCTCACAGCAACATGACTCAGCAATCTCAGCACGCATCACTCCGTCTCTGCTTCGCTCTCCTTCCTGGTCATACCTGCAAAGGTGAGAGAATAAACAAATATGTAAAAAAGAGGTGTGTTTTTAGTTGCAATACTGCTTACAACCACTAGGTAGCGTATGTACATGTATTTTCAACTAAGGCTGCTCCTAGATTTGGATTCCTGACTGAAATTTAGTTCTAGACAGCCTGTGATACACCTGCTAGCAATATGGAAGACGTACAGTATTTTTGTAGGCCGAAACCCGCAAGTAAGCATTTTAGCACTTGTTAATTCATCATCCTGAAGTCAGTGTTTTTTTTAACTGGTTATTGGTTAAAGCTCAAGATATGTTTATGTTTTATTCATGTGCAAATTCTTGGACTGGCCTATAAAGTTATAATCAATGCAGCACTCAATCAAAATTCTGCAGTGTTTTATATGAGTTGAAATTTGACTTTGCACGAAGGTCCATTTCCAGTGCAGGACTGTACTACAGGGCAGAATGTTGTTTGATCCGTGCATACTATTTGCAATATTAGCAGCATCACATCTGCTACTTAGGATTCATAACACTCTTCACAGAAGCAATTAATATGCAGTGTTATAAATTCACAGCCAACAAAGCAGGCACCCAGCACACAGTGACCTCTCGGAAGAAAATTTAAAAAGTTTGAGTTCTTGAGAGAAGTATATTGTGTCCCATCGTCTGAATTTGATTTAGATGTCTGTTGTAAATAGATGTATATCATATTTCATTGGTTATGCAGATCTGCCTTGTTTACATACCTCTTGCAAAATGTTCAAAATTGTAACAACATTGGAAATCTGGGAAACATACAAAACCTATCGAAAGTTTTTGAACAGTAAGATTTGTAATGTTTTTAAAGAAGCCTCTTCTGCTCACCAAGCCTGCATTTATTTGATCCAAAGTACAGTATAATTTTAAAATATTTTTACTATTTAAAATAACCGTTTTCTTTTTGAATAGGTTTTAAAATGTAATTTATTCCTGTTATTTCACAGCTAGATTTTTAGCATCATTACTCCAGACACGTGATCCATCAGAAATCATTCTAATATTCTGATTTGCCACTCAAAAAACATTAATTATTATTATTATGTTGAAAAAAGCTGAGTAATTTTTTTTTTTTTTTTCAAAAGAACAGCATTTATCTGAAATAGAAATCTTTTGTAACATTATAAATGTCTTTATCATCAATTGAAAGCCTCCTTGCTAAATAAAAGTATTATTTTCTGTAATTTCTATAAACAAAAAAAAAAAATTATACTGACTCCAAGCTCTTGAATGGTATAGTGTATAATGTTACAAAAACTCTTTGGATCTTTCTATTCAAAGAAATTCAAAGAATTCAAAGAAAATGTTTTTTTTAATCAAACATAGGAAGTTTGGTACAGATTGAACATGGTATGTTTGAGTTAGTGAAAAGCATGATGTATCCTGTTGCCAACAGGTGGCGCTATGATTATAACTGATTATAATATTGGCCTTTAGATGTCTTCAGGCCAGGACTCTTACCAAACCTGTGAAGTTTGGTTCAGATTGGAAATAGCATGTTTAATTCAGTGTAAAACAGATAACTTCCTATTGCCAGCAGGTGGCGCTATGATTATAACGGAATATTGGGATTTAGATGTGTTCAGGCCGGGACTCTTATCAAATGTCAAAAGTTTAGGGCAGATCGGACATTGTATGGCTGAGTTACAACACCTTATATTCACCATGGTAAAACAATCAAACTTACTGTATATTATTGCTTACAATATTACTGTATTTTGGATCAAACAAATGCAGAAGAGATTTCTTTAAAAAATATTACAAATCTTACTGTTCAAAAACTTTTGACTGGTAGTGTACATCTGAAGTAGTTTATGAGCAAAAATTATAATGATCTTCGTGGGAAGACCTCTGACATTATGTGTTGAGAGGACACTGAGTGTGTGGTTGAGTTACTGCAGGACACTATCCATTAGCAGACAGGAAGCCCTGCAGAGGGAGGGGCTACTGCAAGTGTCTCATTAATCAAAATCATATGCGGTGAAATGTGGGCGTGCACACACACACACACACACACTGCCCTCTGGAATCAAAGCAAATCACGTCTGGTTCTGTTGTGGAAACAAAGTATAAGTTGGCACATGCCACCCTCGCACACATCATGAGCCAGGCAGCAGCGGTCATGCACCGTCTCCTTGACCCCAACAGCAGTGGCGGTAGTACCTGTGGCTCGGGCGAGAGAGGTTGGGAGGAGGAGGGTCCTGCTGGAAATGTGCTTTAGGAATGCTGAGCATTTATACCTGCTGGGTTGAGAACGAGTGCCTGGAGGATGTCTGACAGAGAGACGATGCCCACGATGCTGCCGTTCTCATCCACCACCACCAGCCTGTGCACCTGACCGAGGACAGAAAGACATTAGCATATAGAGCAGCCCTAGAGTATCTAGGACAATGAACAGCTCTAGAATAGGTCCTTCCGTAGTAGAGTGACAAGAATAACACCTCTGTAAAGACTGAGTAGCTCTAGAATAACTGTTACCCAGTTGATCTAGAATATCAAATCTACAATGAACTAGAGCAGCTCTATAATATCTAGAATTGAGTGACACTACTTTTATAAAAACTAAAAGCTGCTCTAGAGCATCCATTACCTAGTTAATCTAGAATATCCCATCTAGAGTGAAATAGAGCAGCTCTACAATATCTAGAAACGAGTGACAAGAATAACACCTCTATAAAGACTAAGAGCAGCTCTAGAGCATCTATTACCCAGCTGATCTAGAATATCCCATCTATAGGGAACTACAGCAGCTCAATAATATCTAGAAACAAGAGTTACAGCAACAACACCTCTATAAAGACTAAGAGCAGCTTTAGAGAATCTTTTAACCAGATTATCTAGAATATCCCATCTATAGTGAACTAGAGCAGCTCTATTATATCTCGAAGCAAGTGACACAGTAACACCTCTGTAAAGACTAAGAGCAGCTCTAGAGCATCTGTTACCCAGTTGATCTAGAATATCAAATCTATAATGAACTAGAGCAGCTCTATAATATGTAGAAATGAGTGACACTAGAATAACACTTTTATAAAAACTAAGAGAAGCTCTAGAGCATCTAGTAGCCAGTTAATCTAAAAATATCCAAACTATAGTGAACTAGAGCAGCTCTATAATATATAGAAACAAGAGTAACACAAGAATAACACCTCTATAAAGACTAAAAGCAGCTCTAGAGCATCTAGTACCCAGCTGATCTAGAATATCCCATATATAGTAAACTAGAGCAGCTCTATAACATCTAGAAACAAGTGTGACATGAGAATAACACCTCTATAATGACTAAGAGCAGCTCTAGAGCATCTTTTAACCAGACTATCTAGAATATCCCATCTATAGTGAACTAGAATAGCTATAATTATAAAATTATATTATATCTAGAAGCAAAAGTGACACAACAACACCTCTGTAAAGACTAAGAGCTGCTCTAGAGCATCCATTACCCGGTTAATCTAGAATATCCCATCTATAGTAAAATAGAGCAGCTCTATAATATATAGAAACAAGAGTGACAAGAATAACACCTCTATAAAGACTAAGAGCAGCTCTGGAGCATCCATTACCCAGTTAATCTAGAATATCCCATCTATAGTGAACTAGAGCAGCTCTATAATATCTAGAAACAAGAGTGACAAGAATAACATCTCTATAAAGACTAAGAGCAGCTCTAGAGCATCTATTACATCTATTACAAGAGCAGCTGTACATCTATTATCAAGAGCTGCTCTAGAATATCTATTACTAAGCGTGACTCTAAAATATTTCCTCTACAATGCACAAGAGCAACTGTTAAATGTTACCAGAGTAGATGCCCATCCAAGAAAGGCTCTATAATAAATGACTAAGAGCAACAGATTTTTTTTCCGCTATTAAGATGAAGAATATTTCAGCATTTCAACAGTTCCAGCATATCCCAAATATAGTGAACTAGAAAAATTATAGAATATCTTGAAAAACCATGACGACCTACCTGTTTATTACCAAGATCTGCTCTAGAATATACTACCAGGAGCAACTCTAGAACATTTCCTCGATAAAAAGCTAGAGCAACTGTTGAATATTATCAAGAACAGATATATAGTATCTACTACAAAGAGCTGCTCTAGAATAAATTGCTAAGAGCAACTCCAAAAAAAGCTCCTCTATAAATATCAAGAGCAGTTGCAGAGTATACAAAGAGCTGCTGTAGCATATCTAGAGCAGCTAAAAACATAAAAATAAAACCAGGCAGATATCAAATTTATGGTCATAATAACAAAGTTGCAGATAAATGAAGACAGAAATGCAGATGGCAGGAAAGCTCACCTCAGCCTTGACTATCCGATCTACTATCGTTTCCAGTGTCTCAAATCGGTTGCACTTCATGACCCCTTCAAAGTACTGTGACCTGTGCATTAGCGCCTGCGTCACGCTAATGTCCAGGTTGTTGTACGTCTTTTCAGCAGCAAGATTCTACAAACACAAAGATAATGAATGTTTATAGTACTGCTCAAACGTGTTCCACATTCAACATTAAAATAAATCAGAACATACTTACAATGACATCAAATTTGGAATAAATATCTACAACTTTTCCTGAAAAGCAAAAACGCAAAGTTTTAACCAATTAAAAGTATTGGACTGCACAAAATCTGTTTTTTTTCCCTCTTGAATCATACCTGACTCATCCACGACGGGCAGTGCTGACACTCTCCTCTCCACAAAGATGCTGAGTGCTTTGATGATTGGCGTGTCGGGGTGGATGAAGGCGATGTTGCTGTAGGTCCCGATGCTCAGCTCCTCCAGTGTCTGCTTCATAAAGGCGGGCTTTGGCATCTCACACACCTGAGACACACAAACAGAAGCTACCGTGTCAGTTTTTGAATATTTTATAATGCACGCTACATAAAAACATGCATTGTTTTAGTAATATAGTATATAAAGTACATTTTATTTTCCTCTGCAGTGTCATTCTGTGTAAGCTGTACTGCTGAGACTTCAGTGAACCTCTCTTTTTTTCAAAGACTTTGTGACATTGATTGTCTTGAGAGATGGAAGCTGTTTACACTGCTGAAGTATATAAAAGGCGATAGAACTGTGATCAGATAGTTGACATTAATCTAGGGACTGTTCTCATGCTCTTCATCTGCTCTGCCCCTCCCTTCCTCTGCACTTTTTCATCCTGTTCATTCAATTCCTTCCTCATTCTACAGGAAATGACTAGACGCTTTATTACAGCATCGGTTAAACCAAAAACCCCGCCAAAAAAAAAAAGAAAGGCAAAAGCATTCTTACTAACTGCACAAATAATATTCACTAAATATATAGATGAACTTACAAACAGCTGAAGGAACTTCAGGATCCTTTTGTGCGTCAAAATGTAAAGTGCATTTCCACTGACTGGGTCGATGACGGGTAACCGGTGGATCTTGTTTTTGATCAGTGAATACACAGCATCAAATATGCTGAAGCACACAACACACAGAGACAGAGAAAGTCAATTTCACTGCGGTGACCTGAGGAACAAAAGGGCGACTTCACAGAACTCTGAGAAGTTCAGAGCTTTGCCCTTTAAGACGACGTGCACTGAATTATTTAATACACTGAAAATATGAGCACACAACACAATGCACACAGAACAGGGTAATATATGAGAGTTTGTGGTTTGAGAACTGGTGGTTTACTACACTAACGTCCTCTTCAACATTTAAGATCATGCTACAGCATGTGACTTTTCATGGTAAGGCAATAAATAACATGCATGTTAACATAGAAATGAACTGTTTTTACCTTGCATCTGGAGATATGTTCACTAAAGGCTTAAATGTTTCTTGTAGATAGAGCTCTGTTGTCAAAAAAAAAGAAAAAGAAAAGCAAAATTATATATAACACCTTAAAAACAAAACAGGAAGCACCGGAAAGAACCACCTGTGAGAATTTCTCACCTCGCCATGTCTCAATTTTATGCTCCTCAAGCTCATAGATTTGTACCTGAAAGAAAACAAAAGGTTGTTACTCAAATTGCAAAATTCTCACAGTTTAGAGTAATAATTATGAATAATAATACTAATACTAAAATAATAAGAAAATCTAAATTATGGAAAGTAAAATAGCAATATGGAACTTATTAACTTTATTATATATAAAATAAAATTATTATAATATTTTATAAATTCTTAATATTCTGTAAAAATATAAAAATCAAATTATGTAAAGTAAAATAGCACTATGGCACTTATTAACTTTATTATATATAAAATAAAATTATTATAATATTTTATAAATTCTTAATATTCTGTAAAAAAATATAAAAATCTAAATTATGTAAAGTAAAATAGCAATATGGAACTTATGAATTTTATTATATATAAAATAAAGTTATTATAATAATTTTACATTATTAATATTGTTTAATAGCAACCTTAAATAACAATAATAATTAACATACTAATAATTATTATTGTAAATGAGCATATTTTATAACTAATAATACTATAAACTCTTTTGCCATTGTCAGCAACATTTATTATATATAAAATAAAGTTATGGTAATATTTTATAAATTATGAAATAAAATTTAAATTATCTAAAAATCTATATAAATTTAAATTAAAGTAAAACAGCAATATTATGTTACATATAAAATAAAGTTCTTATAATATTTTTATTATAAGAATATTTTATTTGTTAATATAGTTTAAAAATATAAAAATCTAAATTATGTAATGAAAAATATCAATATGGAACTTATAATAACCTTAACAGCAACCTTATAATAAAAACAATAATAAATCAACATACTAATAATTATTATTGTAAATTAGCGTATTTTATAACTAATAATATTTTAAACTCTAATAATAATGTAAATTACCATTTTTATAATTTAAAAAAAATAGCATAAAAAACATAATTACAGGAAAAAAAAGCTATTATAATACTTCATGAATTAAGAATATTATCTAAAAATTATGTAAATCTAAATTATGTAAAGTAAAATAGGAAAAACCTTTTAAACTTTTAATAATAATCAACATACTAATAATAATTATTGTTATTGTTATAGGTTTATATTTTATAATAATTACATCATCTAAAAATTACAATTACATAGTTATCATATATATATATGATATAAAATAAATCTTTACAGATTATTCTTTAAAAATCATAAAAATCATAATTATGTAACATAACAGCAATATGTAACAATGCATATTTCGTTATAGTAGCAATAATAATAGGTTTAAATGTTTATTAATAATAATAATAATAATAATAATGATAATAATAATAATGTTTAATTGGTGCCACAACGGCACCAATTAAAGAGCCGCACCACACACTGCTGATGCAGGCTAACGTCTAAACCCACATGACTAATCATAAAAGGACAGCTGATCAGAGGATGCACAGCCTCCTGCTTCCATACGTTAGCTAATGATTACTGTGGACACGAGCGCCTGCATGCGCGCCTGCACCTTTCAGCGCGTGATAAGACCGATGGGACGGGAAAATGGGTTAGTGCTGAAGCTCACGATTTCTTAGAGGCTCTGGAGAGGAATGATGGAAAAAGAGTGTGAGCGAGCATGTGACACTGCTTAAAGGGGACATATGCTTTATTGTATATATAAAGTCTGCATAAAGATAGGCTTAACAGAATATTATATAATCTTTGCGGATAGTTTAAAAGTTCATTAAAAGTGACACTACAGACATTTATAATGTTATAATGTTACAAAAGTTCTTTTAAAATTTCAATTCATTCTTTTCAATGAAAATATTATGTAGCACAATGTTTTTTTTAAATACTGATAATAAAAATTATCATATTAGAATGATTTCTTAAGGATGTTGTGTCAATCTAGAGGAGATTATTATCAGTATGCTGCATATGCATATGAATATAAATAATTAAGCCACAGCTGCGCCTTTCCTCTAAATGCAGGAAGAAGCTTTACAGCATTTTCAACTACTTCCTGTGTCTGCAGAAATGAACTGATGGCGTGTGAGAGGATGTTGCGTTTATTCAAAATGATTAGTGATTTCTTTGCTCTTGCATAAATTCACATGATACTATGATATTTATTAACACAATAGAATCTTAAATTTAGAATATGTTTAAGTGAAATAAAATAAAATAATTTCTTAACACAATGGTGTATGAAATCAAGATGTTTTGGGCCTAAGAGTTCAGAACTTTGAAAAAATAAAGTCAGAAAACTAGAAAAAATAAAGGGCATATATAATGTTATGTCATATAAAAAACATAAAAAATAAAGAATAAATAGAAACATAAAAAAATAAAATATACTATGACATTTATTAACACAACTCTTAAATTAAGAATATGTTTTGGGAATAAGAGTTCAATTATTTCTGCAAAAACTAGAAAAAGGCATAAAAGGGCCATTTAAATTTTAAAAAAAGTAATAAAATTAAAAAAAAGAAAAGAGTTAAAGAGTTTAAAAAAATACAATACAAAAAGAATAAATAGATTTAAATAAACATTAATAAATATATAAATGCATAAAATAAAATACTAACATGTATTAACATAATTGATTCAGGAATTGAGAATGTGTTTTGGGCATAAGAGTTAATTATTTCTGCTGAAAACCAAAAAAAAAAAAAAAAAAAAAAAGCCAATAAAGGGCCATATATATTTTAAATATAAAATGAAATTCTAAAAATAATAATTTCTTTATGCAATGGTCCATGAAGAGTTAATTATTTCTGCTGAAAAACAGAAAAAGAAATTACATAAAAGTGTCATATATTTTAAAAATTAAAAATTAAATAAATAAAATAAAATTATATATATATATATATATATATGTTTTGGGCATTAAAAAACTTAATTATTTTTGCTGAAAACCAGAGGAAAATAAAAAGGGACATGTATATTTAAAAAAAAACATCTAAAAATAATAATAAAATAAAACAAAATTTCATACAATGGTGCATGAAATCAAGATAATGTTTCGGGCCTAAAACTTCACTACTTTTGCTGAAAACTAGAAAAAAAAAAAAAACATAAAAGAAAATCCATATATAATGTTCTATTATATCATATATTATCATATAAAAAACAATAAAATAAATAAATAATAATAATATAATGAATAGCTAAATTATGGGGTCTGAAATTAAGAATATGTTTAAGAATATGAGTTCATTATTTCTGCTGAAAACCAGAAAAAAAATAACATGAAATGGCCACATATATTGTAAAAATAAAATAAAATTTCTTAATACAATAGTGCATAAAATTAAGATGATGTTTTGGGCCCAAAAGTTCACTATTTCTGCTGAAAACTAGAAAAAAATAACATAAGAAAAGCCATATATAAAGTCTGGTTATATAAAAAATAAATGAATAAAAACAAATAATATGACATTTTAAAATAATTAAGAGTATGTTTCTGGCCTAAGAGTTCAGCATTTCTTCTGAAAAAAAAAAAAAAGACAGAATGCATTGCATACCATGGGTGATTTGTAGTATCTGTGAAGTATGTTGATGAAGTCTGTGATGGTTAGCATGCCTGCAGAGAAACAAGAAAGACATTATGAACTCTTTAGTCTTCATTTGGACCACCCGTAAACCAGAAAAAAAGACTTTGGGGTCTCCGATAACAGTTTCCCCTCTCCGAATACAGTGGAGCTCTTTGAGTAGAGAGTTTTTTTCAACGGGATGTGGCGTTTTGCCAGCCGTGAGCTAAAACAGATCAAAAAAGATCTACAGTATATATATAATCTTAACAGACTTCATCCACACATAAGAACATGATACTGGAGGAGACAGTAGGTCAACATCACTGCTGTGTCCTAGAGGAAAGTCACACAGGAGTGATGAGTGTTATCTGAGAGGGGAGTATTTACAACATTACATAAACGCTGGCAGCAGACTAGTGGACACTGAGTCTAAATCAGTGCTGGAGGAAAGCAGAGAGAGCTTCTGAGACGCTCACACTGCCACGGCGTAATCACTCTCTTGATTAAAAGGTGATGAAGTGTGCAGGCGTATTTATATCTGTTCCTGCCAAGCCAGCACACATTGTGGCCTCAGGCCTAATCAGCAAGAGGAGAAATGAGACACTGTGTGGCTTCAGGACTTGAGCTGTGGCAGAGACCTGGTCTGGATGGCGTCAAGTCTGAAAAACGTACTTTATATTCTGATTCATTTTAGCTAGTGTGTTTGGACTGGTTGAATAAATGACGTTCCAAACGTAGTTTCAGGATCCCCCCACCTCTCCATCTTCTCCTCTATTTCTGTCCTTCTATGTACCACTACAATGGAGGGGTTGAACTCGAAGCTCAAGCCGAGCCTCAGGTTCGAGCCTCTATTGAGGACAGGAAGCGGAGTTTGTTTACTATTTACCATCAGGACTGGATGGGCAGGTGAACTCGTGAAATAATAAGCTGACAGAACTGATTAACTGATTTGTTTCAGTCATCACTCAATAATGTTCACAGAAAACCATGTGCAGAAATGTTGAATTATTTATTGTTTGATTGGTGAAAAAATTGGTTTAAAATCAAAAGATCACTTTATTAATTACTTGTAAGATCTTTCAGAGTAAAACTGATGATTGACAGAGATGCTGAAATCATGTTTTGTGCAAAAAAAAAAAAAAAAAAAAAAAAAAACATCTTTAAATATTCAATTAAATATTTATTTTCATTAGTTCACATTATTGTTATCACTTTATTTTATTATCAACATTTATTATGAAATATATATATATATATATATATATATTTTTTTTTTTTTTTTCATAATTTCATTTATTGTTATTTTAATATAGAATAATACTATTGAATTTTTAATTTAATTTTATGTTAACTTATATTCATAATAGTTTTTTAATATTAGTTATATAAATGATATTAATTTTATGTATTGCTATTATTATTATTCCATTATTCCAATAATAATATTATGCTTAATTAATATTATCACTTCATTATTTTATTTATATTCATAATATATGTATAATGTTTATATTATTTATATTACAGTTATTTTATGTATTATTATTACTACATTACATAGTAACAACACTAATATCCATTTTAGTTAATATTATTATCACTTTATTATTTATTTTATTATGAACATTTATTATATTATTTATTATATATATTTATATTATATTATTTATAATAATAATAATAATAATAATAATATTATAACTAACTAATAATAATAGTTATATATTTGTTTTTTCATTATTTTACTTTATTTATTATTGTTTTAATATATATTAATAATATTATATTTTTTTCATTTCATTTCATGTAAATTTATATTTATAATATAGGTATAGATTTTTATATTTACATAGGTTATTATTTTATGTATTATTATTATTATTATTAACAACAACAACAACAATAATAAAAAAAAATAATATTCTGCTTAGTTAATATAATTATCACTATTATTTTTTATTTATATTCATAATATAGGTAAAGATTTTTATATTATTCATATAATAATTAGTATTTTATGTATTATTATTATTCCATTACATAATAATAATAATAATATTCTGCTTAGTTAAAATGATTATGACTTTATTTTTTATTTATATTCATAATATAGGTATAGATTTCTATATTTATATAAGTTATTATTTTATGCATTATTATTATTAGTCCATTACATAATAAAAATAATCTGCTCAGTTAATATTATTACTTTATTCTTTTTTATTTTATTATGAACACTTAATATGATTTCTCTCTCTCTCTCTCTCTCTCTCTATATATATATATATATATAAAATAACTTTAATTAATGATAATATTATTGAATTTTATGCCAATTTATGTCTAATTTATAGACTATAAATTGTGTTTTCTCTTTAGTTTCTGTATAATATTAATAATGAAGTATGAAATACTATTTCTATTTAAAAATTAAATATATTTAAGTAAACATTTATTTAGCTTATTTAATAATATTGTTATATTTTTTATTTTAAAAAAATTACTATTAATCATTTTAATATTATATATAATATAATTTAATTTTAACTATGTATTAAACATTTGGTTAATTTAATTTGTTTGACTTAATAGAAAAAACTTGTTTATTTGTTATATATCCATTTAACTTCCAAACAAGTGTTTATACAGTCAAGTGATTCAGTGAATCAGTCTGACTGAAAAACAGTTCAAAAGAATCATCTGACATCACTAGTTCATAGAGTCTCATAAAAGAACTGCTGAACTCAACTGGAAGTGTAGATTTACAGAACAGCACCATACTCCCCTGATCAGATTTCAAAATATTAATTTTTCAGCTGAAGAGCTTTTTATAACTAGGTGCTGGACTCGCTGTGATTGAGTTAAGCTGACAGAGACTCCTAACGGAGCTCTCAAAGGTGAGAGGTTTCAAAACCCCGCTAATTAATATCACCACCCACGCCTCCACCTGCTCTCTTTCCCTGTGACAAACAAACACAGCAACTTTAACATTAATAACTCCTACTAACAGCATGATGATGAGTAAATGTTTTTTAGTGAACTATCTCTTTAAAAAGTGCTGTATTTGGGCCAGAGTCTACAGCAAGGTAAGTGACTCAGCACTTCAGACACACTCAAACGGCTCTTTATCAATGCTGAGAGGCTTATGGTAGACCAGCACACATCAGCAGGCTGGGGAGAACAAGCAAATATACCGAAACAACCACAGCTGGCCATATAAAGCAGGAAATATGAGGCCTTATGGGACTTAGATTAAATTTACAAATGCATCATATTTATCAGATAAGAGACGCGGTCTTTACAGGGGCTTGTTAAAGACTGTAGTATGGTGTTTTGGTGAGCTGTATCCTGTAGATTGTCGGTTATGATTGTATTATCTCTCTGGAGAGGACAAATACTGTCCCTGGATACCTCAGAGGACGTCTATTTACAGTTAGATATTTGATATTCAGTGGATCAGTCTCTGAGTCACTCTCTAAGGACACACTTATGAGTTTCCTCTCTCCGGTGACTCATTCGTTCTTCGTGGTTGGCGTTGAGAGGGTATCCCAGCATGACTCCTTCATAATGAAAGGACGAGTTTTATAAGGTGAAGGCACTTCATCCGACTTAATTTTTTTTTAGATAAGGACTGAATGATTTTACCATCCTTGCTGATGTAATGCAGGACTTTTTTTTCATTCATTTCTCATAGTCTCTCTCATAAGAAAAAATGTGACCCTGGATCACAAAACCAGTCATAAAGGTCAATGTTTGGAAGATGTTTTGAGATTTATACATCATCTGAAAGCTGAAGAAATAAGATTTTCACTGATGTGTTGTTTGTTAGGATAGGAAAATATTTGGCCAAGATACAACTATTTGAAAATCTGGAATCTGAGGGTGCAAAAAAATGTAAATATTGAGAAAATCACCTTTAAAGCTGTCCAAATGAAGTTATTGGCAATGCATATTAAGTTTTGATATATTTATGGTAGGAAATTGACAAAATATTTTAATGGAACATGATCTTTACTTAATATCCTAATGATTTTTGGCATAAAAGAAAAATCAATAATTTTGACCCATACAGCGTATTGTTGGCTATTGATACAAATATACCCATGTTACTTATGACTGGTTTTGTGGTCCAGGGTCACAAATAGAAATTCTGTGAACATTTCCTTATCTTCTTTTAAAATAATCAAGAGCAGATAGATTTTGAATTTAAATTAAATCAATTATTAAACTAAGTAAAATGTATTAACATACGTTATAAATATATTACTATAAAATTTAAAAACAGCAGCATACACATTTTTCAAAATATCTCCTTTTGAATTTCACAAAAGAAAGAAGTCGTATGACATAAGGCTGTGTTAAATGGCACAATTTTAATTTATGGGTGAATAATTCCTTTAAAAGACGACAGAATATCAAAATTCACTGTATTTGTTTTCTTCATAAATATACAAAAACGTACAACACCAGTCAAAAGTTTTTGAACAGTAAGATTTTTTTATGTTTTTTTAAAGAACTGTCTTCTGCTTACCGAGCCTGTATTTATTTGATACAAAATACAACAAAAGCAGTAATACTGTGAAATATTTTTACTATTTAAATTAACCGCTTTCTATTTTAATATATATTTAAAATGTAATTTATTCCTGCTAAATTTTCAGCATTATTATTCAAGTCTTCAGTGTCACATGCTCCTTCAGAAATCATTCTAATATGCTGATTTGCTGTTAAACAAACATTTATTATTATTATTATTATCATCATCAATATTTCAAACAGAGTCATTTTTTGTTTCAGGATTCTTTGATGAATAGAAAGATCCAAAGACCAGCATTTATCCAAAATCAAAGGTTTTTGTAACATTATACAAATTAACATTATATAATTTTTTTTTTCCATGTATAATGTTACAAATATTTCTATTTCAGATAAATGCTGTTCTTTTGAACTTTCCATTCATCATTGAAACCTGAAAAAATTCTGCTCAGCTGTTTTCAACATTATAATAATAATAAATGTTCTTTGAGCAGCAAATCAGAATATTAGAATGATTTCTGAAGGATCATGTGACTGGAGTAATGATGCTAAAAACTCAGCTTTGAAATCACAGGAATAAATTACATTTTAAAATTATTCAAATAGAAAACAGTTATTTTAAATAGTAAAAATATTTCACAATTTTACTGCTTTTTCTCTGCTTTGGATCAAATAAATGCAGGCTTGAGCAAAAGAGGCTTTAAAAAACATTTAAAAATCATACTATATGCTATATATTATATATATATCCTTTCAATTTCACATTGACCGGTTGTGGCATTTCCACCGCATTATTTTTAGGAAAGTTCTGAATGTTTCCCCCGACAGCTAATTTTGCTTTACTTACAGAAATCGTTATTCCACTTGTAGTGGAGCCTGAGGCGAATGCTGCGACTCTGGTCAGCACACGCTTCTATTTTGAGCGGATTTTGTCATGGTAACAGATAAGACTCTGTATCAGAGGACTGCTGAGAGCTGTAGAGGGTGACAGGAAGGATCATCTCCAGTCTGAATCTCTTCTAGGGCACAGAGATCTGGACGTTTATGTTACACTCCCTTAGAGAGTCTGCCAAAGAGCAGCTCCACTTACAAGCCTCAGTTTAAGAAGCTGCAGATAAGGAAACGCTCTTGGAAACTGATAAGACGACGGTAACCAAAGGGTACAGGGAATTTCGATACCTATAACAACTTTTACCAAAGATCAGGTGCTTGTTTTTTTTAAAAAGGGTGCTTGTCATTCATATCAAGCAGTGTTGGTTTTTGCATTTAGTATCAGAACATACTCACCCACAAAACTCTGTTTCTTGGTCTCCCATAGAGGGGCGGCTCGAACACCATTGGCCACCAAGGCAAAAAAGGCCTTTTTTACCTTTAAAAAAAAAAAAAAAAAAAAAAAAAAAAAGAGAGAGAGAGAAAAGAACAAAAACATCTGTTATTTCACACCATTTTTTTTCACACCACCAGTGACAGGAAGAGGGCGCTGTTTGTTCCAAGCATCTACGATAAAATTAAATAAATACTCTTTAAAAGGTGTTTCCAAATATACAGTGTGACACCTTTGAAGCCCCTCCACAGATACACTCTGGTTTTTAACCAAAGACATTTTAATTCCTGTCTAAGCGTTCAGCCACAAGCAAAATACCTTTTTACCTTAAGGGAATTTATGAGACATTTCATATGGGAAAACACTAAAAATTGTTTTTTGAATAAAGCAATACAAATTATTTTAAATGTTTAAGTGACTAATAAACATTGTATTGTTTCTTCTCAAGATAATATGCATTGTGTATGTTTAAATAAGTGCTAATTATAATTAATAATAACTATTATTATTAAAATATTTATGATGCATTTAACAATACTAGTAATAATACTACCAATAATAATACTTTTAATATTCCTACTAATTATTATTAAATAATGCACAAAATAATTAATGATAACAATATACACAATGCAATAATAGCAATAATAATATCAGTACTATTAATAGTACTATTAATTATTATTGTTACATTAAAATGCCCATAATGCAAATAATCATAAGAACATCTACAACACATTTAGCAGTATTATTATTACTTGTAATTACTATTATTATTATTAATAATAATAACAACACCACTATAAATACTACCACTAGCAGTACCACTATCACTACTCTTTATTTATTTATAAAATAAAACAACAATAATCCAACTACTACTATTACTAATTATTATTGTTATATTAAAATACGCATAATGCAAATAATAAAAAAAATCTACAGTGCATTGAACAGTATTACTACTTATTACTATTATTACTTATTACTATAATAATAATACAGCTAACAGTACCGCTATTAACTATTATTATTATTATTAATAAACAAAACTACAATAATCCAATAATACTATTACTAATTATTATTGACTGTTATATTAAAAAAAACCATAATGCAAGTAATGATAATAATAATAATAATAATAATGTCAACAACAACACTATTAATACCACTAGCAGTCTCATTACCATTTATTATTATTATTATTATTATTATCATTATTACTATGATTATTATTATTATTAATTATTATTCAGAACTAACAACAACAACAACAACAACAACAACAACAATAATAATAATAATTTATTATTATTATTATTACTACTACTGTTATTTATTATTATTTACTTATTATTATTATTATTATTATTATACAGAACAACAATACCACAACTATTAACAACAACAACATTAATATTAATAATATTCTTCTTCTTATATTATTACTACTACTACTGCTGCTATTTACTATTATCATTACTATTATTATTATTTTGAAACAAAACAACAATACTAAAACTACTATTATTAATGCTACCACTAGCAGTACCACTATTACTACTAACAATATTTATTATTATTATTATTAAACAATAAAAAAAAATACTATTACTACTACTACTAATATTGTCAATAACATTGTAACCAAATTAAAATTGTAACCAAATTAATTTATTTTCATTTTGGTTTTGGATTATTATTTCTAATTGTGAAGCTTTGCATTTTTTATTTAATAATTAAAGGCTATATTATTTTAAAAAAAAATGTATTATCCAAATAATGCATTAAATATGTTACTTGAAGAATAGGAATATCTGTAAAAATACATTGCTTAAACTAATTTCCTCTATGGAAAGCAAATAAATTATGAAGCAATTTTAGAAAAAATGAAATATATACTAGTCATGACATGTTAAAGTGGGGAGGAATGCAGGAATGTTCTCTTATCTTTAAGGATAAATATCTCCTCACAATATACCTTCTATGCTAACGTCCTCAACGCATGCACATAGCCTGAGGTTGGCGACCAGGCCTGTATAGACCTGCGGAGTAAATATTTCATTCCAAGCCTTGAACAGAACTATGTTCTGCACTTTGACTGGAATGTCATTGATTACAATAGGCGTAAATCCAAATCCAACTAACAGAAACCATATATAATCCTGTGGAATTCTTACAATGTTGTAATTATTAATACCAGCTAAAGTCTTGGAATAAGTTCCACCACGGAGGATTTGGGCGGTCCGATCCTTTCAAACACTGTCAATACTGCCATGGAGCCAAACAAAGCATTAATCATGGCGTCTCGCGGGCGCTCTTAAATAAATCATGTGAGCCTCTTTTCTTGGGTGATGTTCCAGCCCAATCTGAGATTATTAAACATTAATCGAGTCATAGCAAGGAACATAATGAGACGTTCCCCAAGGCTGGTCTTTCTGATATATGGAAGCTGTTGTGAACTGGGCGGTGGGGTTGACGGCTAGTATATCACTGCTGTGAGTCACTGATCAGGAACACACGCTTGGTTCTTCTGTCCAAAACAATCCCGCCGCTGCCGGCAGCGAGAAGACCATTCATCTAGGATTTATCAAATATTTACACGTATCTACAGTAGAGCGGTGACCCCGTGGGTCCCTGAGCCTCTATTGAACTTTACAAGCAGACTGTACTGATGCTGATGGAGGGGTTTATGACAGCATGTGAAATACCGGATTAGACTGAAAACATACGTGCTGATCACACGGTATGTGATATGTGTAAAGCGCTGGGAGAACAGCAGATGAAAACATCAATATGTGGTTTAACAACAGCTGGGTAAAGAAACAAGACAGATGAAGATGGAAAGAGACAGTGAGAGACAAACGGGAGGAGTGAAGCAAGAATAGAGATATGTAACCACCTCCTTTCTAAAAGCTGCAGGTCATGTGATCAGCTGAAGATAACAGTGGATGGTTGTTTTTGAAAAAAAAAAAAAAAAACAAGAAACTGAGATAGAATACTATGAAAGCCTATTTCCACCACTGAAAAAAAAAAAAAAGTCTTTTTAATCTCACAATTTTTATCTCACAAATTTCAAAATGATTATCCATTATTCTTACTTTATTTTATAAAATTATTTTTAAAATCACTTAAACACTAAATCACATTAAAATGACTGTTTTAGTCTTTTTTTTTAAGTTGTAATTTTTTTCACTATTTTTTACTTTTCCACAATAATTAAAGGCTATTATTCAAAAATGTATTTATTCAATATAAATATCTGTAAAAAAAAAAAAAAATAAATATATATATATATATATATATATATATTAAAAATAATAATAATAATAAATATTGGTTAAACCAATTATCTCTATGGAAAGAAAATACATTCTGAAATAATTTTAATGAAATACATGACATGCAAAAAGGGGCCACATTTTGATTCAGGAATTCCTTTCCTTATCTTTAAGCATAAATAAATTAAAAATGATCTTTAGCAAATTTCAAAATAAATATTAATTTTTCATATTTTGCATTATAAAATTATTTCTAAAAATCGCTTGCAGAAATTAAAATAACTGTTTTAGTCTTCATATTTATTTATTTATTTATTTATTTATTCAAGTTTTACATTTTTGCACTATTTTTCACAATAATTAGGCTATTATGTCGAAGTGTAATTATCCAAATAATGCATTAATATTATAATACAATTATTAAATATAATCTTTAGCAAACTTCTAAATTTATATCCATTGTTCATACTGTACATTATGAAATTATTTTTAAAATCACTTGCAGAAATAAAAATAACTTATTTTTTTTATTTTTTTTTATTTATTCAAGTTTTAAATTTTTCACTATTTTTCACAATAATTAGGCTATAATGTAAAAATTTAATTATGCAAATAACACATTAAAAATGTCACTTTAAAATATGATTATCTGTAAAACAAAAATTAATAATAATAAAAAATATTGGTCAAACCAATTATCTCTATGGAAAGCAAAAACAAACAAACAAACAAACAATTTTAAAACTGGAATTCTTACCTTATCTTTGCGCATAAATAAATTAAATATTATCTTAAATATTATCAAATTTCAAAATGAACATCCATTTTTTATATAGTATATTATAATATTCCAATCGCTAAAATCTTATTTTTTATAATCTAAAAATTTTATTTTTATTTATTTAGATAAAATAATGGGACATGTTACAGCAGTGTAATGCACTGGTTTAGAGACAATTTTCACTCAGAATTAGCTAGTAAATGTTATAAATAATTACAAAAAAATTTCAAGTAACACATTAAATTAAACATTACATTTTTTGGTTGGAAAATGGAAACGGTATTTTTTTTGTTGTTGTTGTTAAAACATAATTAATAAAACAAAAACTAATAATAATTTTTTACAGTGTACTCATAATTGTAAGAATGATGAGCGATAATAATAGTATTCCACCCCTTTCAGAAAAAAAACATGGTTTTCCATTAACTAACTTTGCAGAGTGAGTATTTTGTAGGTCATGGTAAACATGTCCAAACAAACATGATTTGTTATCAGTGACATAAACACATCAACAGAGCTCTTACCTGCAGCGTTGTGTCAAAGACCACGAGCTTGGAGCTGGTAGGGACAATGTCATAGCACTTATGTGACTTCATAAACCGCATGTAAATGTCGCTCTCAGATTGTTCAACAGCTGTAACGACAGCAATAAACGAAAACACAGTCAGTTTAAAAGCAAAGTGAGACATAAGTACGTCAATAAGTTGTTAAGCACCGGCACACTGCTAGAAGGCAGAGGAACTGATGCATTCATAATGAAAGTGTGTTTTATTATTTAAATGAATTAATAAACATTAAGCTGAACAAGCTTCAGAATGCCAATATTCACTACTCAAAGAAGCAAAGAAAAAAGCAGGCTGAAAATAACCGTTGTGATAAAACACACTAGAATATTCTACTAGACATGAATTTTAATACTTTTTGATATCAAAGGCCCCAATAAGGCAAATATTATAAAATATAATAGCAGCTATATTTTAATGTGTAAAGACTCATTCATAATGTATGAGAAAAATATAAAGCATCAAACAATTTAAAAAGTACAATAAATTTAATAACAATAATGATGATAATAATAATAATATCATCATCATAAAATCATCATAATGCATTCTTCTTATTATTATTAATATGATCATAATAATAAATGTATACTGTGTAAAGAAATTTTTTTTTATATTAAATATACAAGTTTATATTAATTAATAATAATGATGATAATAGTAATAATAATGTATTATTAATGATATGATAGTCAATACATTTATACTGTGATAATTTTAAGTTACATTTTAACATAAAATATAATAATAATAATACTGTTATTACATTATGATGATAGTAATTTATTAATATTATTTGTTACCTTTGTAATTTAACATATTAAAAGTATTTTTATATTAAGTATATTAACTTCTATTAAGTATTACTAATAATATAATTTATTATTGTTGTTATTATTATAAATATGATGATATGATACTTAATATATTTATATTAGGTAAAGAAAATTTTCTTAATATTTCATATCATAAAGATAAATTATACTGTACATTCAGTCTTTGTGATACTTATATTTAATACATTAATACCATGGAAAGAAAATACATGTCACATATACATAAGTCACATGAAGATAACTTACAATACTACTACTTCTTATAATAATAATAATAATAATAATGAACAAAGTAACAAGTAATTTAATATTATTATTGTCATTAATAATAATAATAATAATAATAATGAACATAGTAATAAGTAATAAATGATTACTATTATTATTAATATTATTATTGTCATTATTATTATTATTAACAACATAATTATGTGATACTTATATTAGGTAAAGAAAATACTGAGTCATATAATGATAACATGAACATTATTATTAATAATAATAATAATAATGAACAACAAAGTAATAAGTACTAAATTATTATTATTATTATTATTATTTAAACTAATAATAATTGCAGGGCTTTTACACTCTGTACTGAAGCCAAAGTAAATTGTTCAAATATTATCTGGAAAATCCCTAGCAAACAAGGACTGGGGTCAAAAAAAAAAAAAAAAAAAAAAAAAAAAAAAACACAGTAGTAAATCTGGCGGCATGACACAAATGGGTGACATGAACTCACTGAACTGTGGACTCTGATGTCTCTCTTGTTGTTCCTTTCAGCAGCATCCTGCCTAATGTCGCCAGTTGCCATGGTAATTCTTACAGTAGTATTCTTAGACACTGAACTGTTTCTTCACAAGCCGTCTAGACTAAAAACACCACTGAAAACGTTTGTCGCAAGGCTGTAGGTGCAGTATTGGAAGACTCGGGCGCATCCGCCCCCACAGTCTAGACACCCAGTCCGACTGTTTTCAATCAAAACACCTAGTGGGGAAATCAGCTCTTACTGACAGCAACGTCCATTGCTTGTGTTCATAAACGCTTGATTGACAGCTTCTACTCACAACCTATTTTGAACCACTGCTTTGAGAAATTCAACATCAGACTCACAACCCTGTCCAACTACACTGTATTTTCAGTAACATTCATTGACCTTAACATTTCGTTTACTATGCTAGGGACAAAAAGCAGACGGTGCAATGCACGTCGGCTCATTCAATGTGATGAGGTTAATAAAAGCCTGGTGTTCGAAGTATTTCTCACCATCGCTTCAGCTCAGCCGTTTAACACTACTGGCTATTGTCAAAGAGTAGTCCTGCAGAAGGTCTAGTATTAGCTCATGGAAACGATTAAAATAGGACAGTCCAGCTGCTGCTGCTGCACGAGGAAACTTTACTAAGGGGATTCAAAAAATAAACGCAGAAATGCTCACAGCTGAGATAATATGTACTTTGTGAGAAGTTAACATACTTTTAATATGCTAAAACTATGTAAAGCATATGCAAAACAACTCTGCGAAAAGAGTAAACACTGTGGCGCTTAAAAAAAAAAAAAAACTAAAAAGTCTTTGAACAGCCAGACCTGTCTGACATAGCAACAGGCTCAACCAATGACACGAGTTTGGGGGAGGGGCTATATATAGTGCAACAGTCCCCACCCACTTTTCAGCAGGTGTTTGTTAAAGACGTTTAAGCCATTAACCGAAACAACCAGCTATGAGGTAAATCATACTATTAATCATGAGAATCATGGGTAATGTAGTTTTTCACCAGCAAAACCATTGATAAATGCGATTATAAAAAAATTAGCTGAAATAATAACAATAAACAATGTAAAGTATACACAAAATAACTCTGCAAGAACACTGTGGTGCTTTAAAAAGTCTTTGAACATCCAGACCTGTCTGACATAGCAACAGGCTCAGCCAATGACATGTGTTTGGGGGCGGGCTATATATAGAGTGCAACAGTCCCGCCCACTTTTTAGCAGCCTTGGTTCCGAAAATATTTTTCCCATACAGATTTTTAAAAAGGTAATGTTACTGTGGTTTAACCCATTAACCAAAATAACTTGCTATGAGTCGAATCACAAAATAACTTTGATTTGAAGCAAAAAAGTATTTGAAATGAAACTGTGTATGGAGACTGACTCAATTGCGTCATTCACAAGCTTTTCACTAGAAATTCCACTGGTAAACGTGATTATTTAAAAATTAAGTTGAAATAATGTAGGCTGATGGCTTCAACAAAAGCATATACTAGTGATGGGAGAAATGAACCTTCTCGAAGCTTCGAATCAATTGAACCAATTGCTTCACAAAATGATTCACTGTTTCAAAGCACTCGAAACACTTTCTTGAAAGTATTTCAAAACAGTTATGACACAACGAAGCCTCCTTTACCAAAATCATGTGGCTTGTGGCATTTTGATACACAACAAAAACTCATTCCAAAACGTTAAAAAAACCTGCTTTTACAAACCCAATGCAAATGATTTCTTGAAAGTTTAATAGATTAAATGCAATTAAAATAATAAAATACCATTAAATATGAGGTCTGTATAATTTGCATTTTATATATAATATGGTTTTGAAGCTTCATAAAGCAGTGTTTCAAAAGCGACCATCACTAGCATATTCCACTGATTAATAACATTGTAGCTCACGGTGACTGTTTATAAAATTATGTGTAAAAATCTTTCAAATACATTAAAAATCAATTCCCTAATGAACTACCTAAATGGGATTTTTACTTCAAACACTCTGCTGTTGTACTCCATTTGCTTGACCAATAGCAAGCGTAGGTATTTTTCTTCATACTTCATTATGAAAACAACAAGAAACATTGTAAAGTACAGTATGTGCAAAAGAGAAAACACTGTGGCGTTTTAAAAAAAAAAAAAAACGCAAACGTTTTTGAACATCCAGGCTCAACCAATGGCATGAGTTTGGAGGCGGGGCTATATCTAGAGTACAACAGTCTCCGCCCACTTTTCAGCAGCCTTGTTTTTTAGAAAGTATTTTTCCCATACAGATTTTAAAAAGTGTTTATTAAAGAGATTTAAACTATTAACCAAAACAACCAGCTATGAGTTGAATCAAAGTTACTTCCGATTTGTAGCAAAAAAGATTTTGAAATCAAACAAAACGACAGGTATGTTGACTCGACTGCGATCACAAGGCTTCATGGGATAAAGTTTTTTTGGCGTGCATTGTTTGTTTCGATTGATTAGTGTAAATTTTTGTAGAATAATGGGTAATGTAGTTTTTCACCAGAAATTCCACTGGTAAATGTGATTATTTAAAAATTTAGTTTAAGTAATGTGGGCTGTTGGCTTTAACAGAAGCATATACCATTGATTAACAACATTGAAGCTCACAGTAAATATTTTTAAAGGTTTATACGTAAAAATACTTTCAAAATCAATTCCCTAACAGACAAAATGAATGGGATTTTTACTTCCGAAACCCTACTGTTGCACTGACCGATAGCAAACGTGGGTATTTTTCTTGATACTTCATTACAAGAACAATACATTAATTCTAGCGCACTATTTGTGCACATCATAATTTATATATATAAAATATAATAATATTATCTGCAAATAAGCCTAAACAAACGACAACAGAAAGCTAGTCAGAGTCTGGATGTTTGGATCTACCACAACCAGAGGCATGACAATTTTGGCCGATGTCCACCGTGGCTATTCAAAGAACTGAATTACTGCAGAATGAATCTTTTGTTTGTTGAAAACACTCTGGTTTTCACATGCTATTAGATTGACAAGCCAGGCCGTGCTGGAACGCTTCACGACCGCATACTTCAAACCAATGCCTTTAGACGTCATTTAATGACGGTGCTTCAAAAACTAGCACACGCTATTAATACTTCAAAAAGCACACTGCTCTGCTCTTCACATGATATTAGATTGGCTGCAAGTTCTAAGATATTATTCGTTATTACATTACCCTGGTTTTCACAGAACGATAACTTCATATGTTCTTTTCTGTTTGTGAATCCTTCCTTCAAGTCAGTGTGTCAGTACAGAATAGAGCACACCAACACAACCTCATCTAAAACTCCGAACATCTATCATTTTACGGAGATCAAAAATTATTAGAAATTTTCAGCCTCTTCCAACCAGCCACTGTCAATCAGGATAACCAAAAACACCAACCTGAGGTTTTACAGTTCAGAGATAGATATCTGTAAGAGGTGAAAGTGTGATAGAGGGTTTTGAGGACTTCACCGTCACCGGTGATGCTTTGGGGAAAACCCTCGACCTCAAGCATGAGAGTGCATTTCTGCAGCCTGCACAACCTGCTCTCTGTTTCTGCTAAAACGTACAACAGTTGAAGGAACAGCAGCAAAAGCCTTTATAAATAATGGCAAGACTTGCACTGCCAGATCAGTGTGGTATGCCTGCCTCATATTGCTGGAAAAAACCTTGCCGGAGGTGAAAGCACTTCAGAGGAAAATGTCCGCTCTGAAAACAGTTTCAGGGCTGGGTCTTACTCTGTCACATAGCATTCCTTGTTAAGTCTAGGTATTATAATTATGGGACTGATTGCTTATTAAAACTACAGCCATAAGCTACGTAAAAAAATACAATGAGGAATTACATTTATAAACAATATTCTGCACAAACGCTTTAAACTTTTACATTGTTACACAAGATCTATTTTAAATAAATGTTGTTCTTTTGAATTTTCAATTCATTCAGTTCACAGTTTGCACAAAATATTATGCAGCACAACTGTTTTTAATATCGATAATAATAAGGAATGTTTCTTGCACCCCAAATCAACATATTAGAATGATTTCTGAAATATCATGTGACACTGAAGACTGGAGCAATGATGCTGAAAATTCAGCTTTGCCATCATAAAAATAAATTACACTTTAAAATATATTACAATAGAAAACAGCCATATTAAATTGTAATAATATCTCAAAATATTAGTGTTCTACTATATTTTTTACTAATTAAAGACTTAAAAATAAGTTTAAAGGCAAAGAAATACATTAAAATACTTTATTGTTTTATTAAAACATATAATTTCTCTCTCTCTCTATAAACTACAGATATATATTAGTACTTTCAAATGATTATTCACAATTAATCACATCCAAAACTGAAGTTTTCGGGTTTTTTTAAATATTTACAACATACATATATAAATGTATACTTGCATGTGTGTGTATGTATATATACATAATTAATACACACAGTACACACACACACACACACACACACACACATATATATATTATATAAAAAAAACACTTTGATTTTGGATATATATACACTGGAAATATATATATATATAAAAAATATAAACTACAGAAAAAAAAAGAAAAAAAATCATATATATATATTTTTCTGTAGTTTATATATAGCTATATTTTAACCTTTTTTAAAAAATATATATATTTTAATTAAACAATAAAATATTTTAATATACTAGTTTGCATTGAAAGAAGTCTCTTAAGCTATATATATAGTTTGTTAGTTGTTTTGAATAAAAAAAGAGTATTAAAATTTTAAAAATTTTAAATGACTTAAAAATATGTACAAATATTATTAATAAAAAAATTAATACATATAAACTTCAGAAATATATATATATATATATATATATATATATATATATATGAAGTTTATTTGCAAAAACAGATTTTTTTTTTTTTTAAATCATGTTTTTTTTTATGTATCATGTTTTGTTAGTTAACTGCATGTTTAGTTATTTTTACTTTATATCAGAAAATAATCCAAATGCAGTTTGATTGAGATTAAACACGTAATTATCTGTTTTTCCAAATGCAAATGAACTCTTCCTATAAACTCTGTTAGTCGTTTTGAAAAGAAATGGGTGGCTGGTGAGAAAAAAAACTGTTAATTTCATATCCTGCATCAAATTAAAAGGTTGCGCATGATTACACACTGTCTGAGTTTCCCTACTTTCTCATCGTTTAAGTGATCGATATGTAATCAGTATCTGGAATAAACATAACTGAGCATTGCCCTCACCCCTGAGGGACTCCTTGACGTGGGTGAGACGCACTCCAGCCAATAGTATCATCTGACGCACGTACACCCAACAGGTTACAAATGACGAATGGGGATCCCGATACATTACTGGGATCTCCAGTGATTCCTACCAAGCAGCTTAATGTTAAATCGACACCTTGTATAAAAACGCCACACCACCGTGTCCCAAAATGACCGACCATCTGATGAGAGGAAAATCCACATCGCGTGACTGTACCCGGGTTAGACTATGAACAAGATTAAAATAGACTATCCCTGGAAGTGTGAGGACTGAATAAGTCAGCAACGAACATCACAATGTCAAGACAGCGAAGCTGCTGAGGCAGCCGGTTCAGAAAACGAAGGCAGATCGTTACAATCACGACGCGGGAGGCATATATTTCCCAAAGAGGCTTACCTTCATCCTCGAGATCGAGTTTCTCCAGCATGTCTTCAGATAAACCGTGGACCTGGGGACAGAGTGACAGTGTCAAGCAGAGACGAAGCGATCTCAGGTCCACACACACACATACACGCACACTGGCAGACAGACGGTGAGGAGACCGGTGAGATCGGAAGTTGGCTGTCAGAGTTGAATAAAGATACAGTAAACAACACGCGGCGACAGCGCAAAGCGAACTGGTTCTGAACAGATACAAACAAAGAGACTAAGTGCTCATGATTTCACATCCATCGGTCCTTGTAGGGACAGTCGGCGTTTGCAGGCGTGCTCCGGCTGTGTACCCGTGCATCCAATGTGAAGTCAGTCATCAGAGACCCTCCCCCTCCGGCGTTTTGCAAATGGACTGTTCCAGTTTGCTGCAGTCGCGAGCCGCCAACTGTCTGACAGGGGAGTGTTTTAAATCAACTATTCCGCTTACTCATTTCTTGTTATGAGCAATAGACAATGTGCGAATATAAAAGCAAGCGGAGTCAGCCTGTCCAATCTGGCTGGTGGAGGGTGGGGATATCGATTCATCCCGGTGAATCGAATCTTTTGAATCTGTTCACCAACAAAAGATTCATTCAGTGACTCTTTCTGCAGGTTAAAGGTGCGGTCGTATTAGCTAATGTACGGGAAAAATTCGCAAACAAAAAAGCCCATTGTCTATTGTAAATAGCGTAGCTATTTATAAAGCAAAGCTCACAAACAAGTCACTTTCAAGCGTCTTTCTGTTGGTCAGCAAATCCGCGTGACTAACTTAAACATGAGGAAAATCTGAGTATCGTAATTATTTTTTTCACCCTCACACATAATGTGAATTCATATCCACTTTATTCATCAACGCGGATGTAAGCCTATGGGCAAGACTTCCGGTTCATTAGCTGCAATCAGGACACCGCTTGTGGCACTGAACGTAAACAATGCCACTGAACGAATGAAACTCAGATATTTTGCTGATTATTGCTGCTGAAAATGGTCAATTATTGTCATGTTTTAGGCGTTACTAATCAGTCAGACCAGGAAAAATAGTGGCGGACTATAAACTGCCAAAAGTTAAAAAGTGCAAAAACCTGTGGTTGGCCAAACTGAACCAGGATTTCCAGGGCAAAAATCTTGACAACATTCATGTTTGTTCTTATCATTTCCAGGTAGGTGAAATATACATCTTAATAATAATATACATCTTAATTAATACTGTTCGTTCATATCTCTACCACCAATTAACTTTAGTTCGTCAAAATATTGCACCGTTTCCTGCTTACTAAGTCCATCTCTATTTATGATTTTTTTTTACATTTTTTAATTTAGCAGATTTAGCACACATTTTCCCCGTGGTTTAGAAAGCATAAATTAGCAGAACAATGCATTCAGTAGTGCATTAACCATGGAATTCATGCTGTTGTTTACATCTGAGTATCGGCAGTATGGCCACGCATTGGGGTAACTGACCAAATTGTGACACAAGTGCAAACCATCTATCCACAAGTTTCCTACACCCCATGAGGCCTTGCGTCAAAAGTGGGAGCGTCTTCTGGTTCAAAGTAAACAAGCGGGACGTGACACTCATTCATTCAACAGTTGACAGGAGTGAAGGGCAAATGAAGCCACGTGAAGCTCCGAGACGTTCCTCTGACTGTTTCGGGAAAAGATTTAAAGCTTCGAGAGCGTCGAAAACAGCGCGATGTGGTGGTTAGTAAAAAATAAAGCAGCCAAAAGACTAAAGCTGACTCTGATAAATTAATTTACCTCTTTGAATATAGTGCCATTAAATGTCAGTACAAATATCAATATTATGTAATAGAAGAATAATGTACACATATATTAATTACATATATATGGCATATATTTAATTTTCCTGAAATAATTTGTATTATTCATATTACTCATATGACTGGGTATTTAATAATGTAATTATTAAATAGGTCCCAATGAAAATGTACTCGCAAAGTCAGATCTGGGCACATGACTGGACAGAAAGTGAGGCTTCTACGAAAGGGATTTCTAAGTTAACAAGTCTCGAATCGAGGCTTCATCTGGCATGTCCTTTAACAAAAGCTCTGATGTCTCGGTTCAAATGTCATTTCACTAGTTGACAGTCATTGTTGTGCATATAAGAAGACAGTGACATCTCTCATAAAGATGTGCATCTTTACAAAGTAAACAATGGTCTAAAAAACACTTAGGCTCTTCGCTAATTAGCACACAAATACCACTGGTATACTACGTTCGCCGCCTCCCTGGAAGTTGTACCCACATTCTTTTTTACAGTAGCACCCCCCGGAAACTTGTGGATAGGTAAATAAGGAGAAGAATACCAACATGCAGTAAACGGTAAATCTGTTTACACTACAAAGCAGTGTGTTCATAAGATAATACATTAAGATAATATGGTAAGTCACCAATTTGCAATATCAAGCAGCAAAATGAGCTGTTTTGTACAGTTAAAAATAGCTGGATGTGGATGAGACCGGAAGCCAAACCCATAAAATTTACAAATGGCTGCACCCGCTCTTATGGGAAAAATATGAGTTGAAATGACTGGATTTTGTCAGCGAAATTTTGGCAAACAATAGTAAATGTGTCCACACCTAAAGGTTAGTCATGCTAATTCACGTGACACTATTTGTACTGTTGCGAAATCTGCATGGGGAAATCCTTCGCCCATGCTCAACATTTCTGATTGTATGGATTCCCATTGAAATAAACAAATTTTGCCAGCAAAAATTTGCTTTACAATGGTAAATGTGACTGCATCTTCAATACCATTGCCCCAGTAGGTGGAGACAAGTAAGCAGTTCTTGTGTTATGTGTTACATAAAATCATTGCCTCATTAATTATTGCCTTTATTATATAAAGTTTTATCCACCTTATTTTTTTCCCGTAAAAACTGGGCACGGCTCATAAAATTTGTAAACTTTATGAGTCTGGCTTCCGGTCTCATCAAGCGTCCAGCTATTTTTAGCTGTACAAAACAGCTTGTTTTGCTGCATGATATTGCAGATTGGTGTGTCTTACCATATTATTAATTTTGAACACACTGATTTGTGGTGTAAATTGTTTTACCATTTACTGCACGTTGTTATTCTTCTCGTTATTTCCCTATAGCAAATAATGCCCATAAGCGTACTTCTGCGATGAAGAAAAAGGCGGATAAATGTTCTAATTTTTGGAGAATAGGGAAGTCTATGTCACAACTATAATAAGTACACAGAAAAATTATGTCACTGGAATCACTTTCAGAGCAATTTTCTTCCAGCTGATAAACAATTAAAACTCTGACAGCCAATCAAAATTTAATTCAGTTTTCTTAAATCAGATGTCTCAGTTAACTTGTTTGTTGACGAACAAGATTCACTGGTTTGTTTAGCATAAGGGGTAAATTTGTTCCGTATGTCAAACTAATGAAATGCCCTGTCACAACTTGCTCTAAAAAGCTATTTGTTCGTGGTAAGTCAGTCGCATACTTAAACGAGTGAACACATATTATGAGTCAGTGCATACAAGAATGATTCACTAAAGATTCGTTCAACAACACTGATTCATTTATAAATGAAACTAGTTGTTTAAACCTGCAGGGAATTTGTAAGTTCTTCACATTACACAACAGACATCAAAAGGTTCAAAGGCTCAACATCAATTAATGTCAACACTTAGTGTTTCCTTACTACCAAGAAAGTTTGAATCATATTAGGGAATTCCCCTTTCTAATGACACCTTCAGTCTCATTTATGATGAATTATTTACATACTGTAAACAAAATGTGTGATGTGTTTGTTAATAAAGCGCTGTTGTTTGTGTCGTGCCCATCTGGCTGTGACAGTCTTACTTAACCTCCTGCATCTTTTTTTTTATCTCTCTGCCATTAATGGCCCTCCTTAGACCTAGACAGGATGGTGTCAATTTAACATACTGTAAAAAAAAAAAAAAAAAAAAAAAAAAAACACAAAAAACCTATAGAAGCCGTCCAGCTCCAAAGATATTTCACACAACTCTTTTTGGCCTTTCCCAGAGCAACATCTGGCATGGAGAGTAATTAAAATGAACTGTGCCCAAATTCCTGCCTGATGAATCAGTGGGTGTGGCTGTCTGAACAAACTTGAGCCCTTGTGAGAAAACCCCCATGAATATACCACAGAAGTAAACAAACACAAAAGGGGCGTCTACAAGAAAAATGTTAGCTCACAAATCTGGGGAATTACAAGTAGTGGGAAAAAAAGAAGTAGTAACTCAAAGTGTCAGACCTTGACAGAGAGTGGAAGATGTTAAGTTTTTGTAACAGACAGCAGTGAACGGTGAAGGTGTCTGAGCAGCAGTGATTTTGTTCATCCGTACTGACCCATTTGAGACCCACACTCAGCACATGTCGGTGGATCAATGGTACATAAAATAAGAATCGCTGAGAGAGGATTTTCAAGGGTTGCTAAAGATAAAAAGACATTGCAGTGCAATGAAAAAATTTATAGTGGCCAATTCACAAAAGTGTTGCATCACTTTTATATTTTTATCCGCACTAAAACAGTATGACACAGTGAGTTTTTACTTTTGGGATCACTATATCTTCATGAAAATGTTTGTACAATGACATTATGCACAGATAGTGTATGTACGTATGCACTGTAAGTGAATGAGACCCGAAGTGTAAAAGAAATGCACTTGAACATTCACAAGGAGTTGATAACACATCTGCTGAATGCAGCCTTGGACCTCTGCTTAAATTACCGGGCAGGAGGCAAGGACAACAGCATTGCAGATGGTGACTGCTGTATTGATTTTGGCTTGCGAACGTGATGAACGGTCAGTGGGTTGAGTCGTAAAAATCAGATTAGATCCATCGATAGGAACTGGCTAGTTGTGAAAGTATTGTGTGCCTGTTTTGAGGAATGTTGTAGATTTGTACATTTTAACTGTATATTCAATAATTAAACACATATTTCAATATAAATAAGTAATGTCTAATTATAGACTCTTCTTTATGTGTGACTCTTCAGATACATAAATTATGTGTGTTAATATTATTTATAAATTTATAATAATTAAAATGTAAATAATTTACAAACTTGTTTTGATATATATATTAGACATAATATTTATTGTAAAAAATGTTTATATATATTACACATTATATATATTAAAAATTAAATATATATATATATTATATTTCAAAATAAGTACATATCAGTGTTTATAAATGTTTTGACAATTTCTGAAATAATAATAAATATATAATGTCTAATTAAAAACTATTAGTGTGGCTCTTCAGATAAATAAACGATGGCTACGTGTGTGTAAGTATCATTTAATAATTTATATAAATTATTAAGTAAAATAAGTTTTTTCAAAGTTTTGAGATATATTTATATATATGCGTATATAATTTTTATCAGTATTTGATCATATTTATTGTAAAAAAGTATGCATATATATTAGACATTTTATACACGTGCAATAATGTAGTATTATATATAGTATTTCATATAGTACAGTATTTATAAATATTTGATCATATTTATTGTCAAATTTATTTATATATATTAGAAATTTTATACATGTGTGTGTGAGTATATATATATATACATATACATTATATTTATTATAAAATACAGTTCATTGTGGCATTAGAAATTATATATATATATATATATAGCAATACACAATAGAAATATATTTATGATTATTTATTATTATTATTTTTATTGATTACATTTATTTACTTATTTATAGTGCAATAATATAGTATTATATGTAGTATTTTGAGTATTTCAGTATAAATAAATAAATATATTTAGAATTTTGGGTCAAAATTTTGACAATTTATTTTATAATAAATATCATGTCTAATGCCATTATAGTTCATACATATGCATAATATGCATGCATTATTTTAAATCTTAATTGCCCAAAACATATTTTCATGAATTAGGAACTTTACATGATCCTTTTTGGAAAGATTTGAATTCTTGTACATAAACAACAGTTTCTGTCAGGCAGTGTTCGGCTCTTTCCTTAATGTTATTTGTGCATGTACTTTGTTATTAAAAATAAGAATAATCATTTAAAATGAATAATGCAGAAAATGACTTCTGCATCAGATCACTCACCGCATGTGAGGTAGATATAGGTGCCAAGCTGGGACAGGGCGGTGGTTTTGCGGCAGGCGGGCTGTAGTGCTGTCCCGTGTCGAGAGTGGAGGAGGAGGAACGGTGCACGGTGTCATTCCGACTGACGTCAAGAGCAAACGCAGAAGTCTGCTTGGTCAGTTGTGTTGGAGTGGTGGGTGTTGAGGCGATACCAGAAGCTGTACAAGTAGAGAAAAGACAAAACACATCAGATATTGTCTGTCTGTCTGTCTGTCTATCTGTTTATCTGGAATTCAGTTTCATGTTGCTACTATCACAGAAATTATACACTGCACCTTTAAGACTTTATGACTGTGTACTGCGCTACAATGTCTCACTGTATCCCATTCTCTGCCCACGAAGGATAATTTAGATCCACCTGTCACTTAAAGGTTAGGCTGTACCTGTCGTAATTTCTGATCCGTGCCTGCAGATATAGAGGGGGCCATAAGGCCTGAACTGCAGGCAGTGTGGAGAGCAGTGTTTTATCACCTCATTTTACACTTCATCTGCTGTTACAGGCTGCAGATTTCACGCTGTGATTCCTCCAAGCTCTGCCCTCCATACTGCAGTCAGATCACAGAAACTGACCGGCATAAACACCACCACTCTGGACGTGTTTATTTGGTTACTGAGGCTACACCATTCTTCCAATACGTGGCAAAGGCCCAAACCTGACACATTTGTCAAATTTCCCCTAAGTGTTCATTCATTCGCCTGAGTAATTGGCCTGTCCATTTTGGATTCAAGCTGCACGTTAGTTGGCCGTTAAATGATAAAATCAATCTCATTGTGGGCCCTCTAATTGCATTTTTGTGATTGCTTCAGCTCCCTGTTGTTTGAACGTGACCCAGTTCTCTGTGCCGTCCTCTCCCCTGGCTGGATTCGGTTGCAGAGCCCTGAGGAAGCAGCTTGTTCTCACAGAGTGGTGTGTGGAGGAAACTTATCGAGTTTCTGCTTTGATGAGTTGATAAGAGAAGAGTGAAATGTAGCACTGCCTGCAGAGTCCAAGATACCGTCAGCAAGCCAATGAGGTAAGAGTATATTTCCTACCAGAGAACAGCCAAGATTACATCCATCCATCTCTCTATCTGTATATCTGTCCGTGCTTTCTTCCTTCCATCCATCTATCCATCAGTCCGTCCACCTATCCATCCATCCATTTGTCTATCTGTTCATTGTTCATCTATTCGTACGTCCGTCCTTCCATCTATCCATCCATCTGTCTATCAGTCCTTCAGTCCTTCATCTATCTATCTATCTATCTGTCTATCTATCTATCTATCTATCTATCTATCTATCTCTCTTTTCCATCCATCCGTCTGTCCATCAGTCCTTCATCTATCCGTCCATCTATCCGTCCATCAGTCCTTCATCTATCTATCTATCCATCCATCTATCTGTCCATCAGTCCTTCATCTATCTATCTATCTATCTATCTATCTATCTCTTTTCCATCCATCCATCTGTCCATCAGTAATCTATTTATCTATCTAGCTATCTATCTATCCATCCATCCATCCATCTATCTATCTATCTATCTTTGCCATCCGTCCATCCATCTATCTGTCCATCAGTCCTTCATCTATCTATCTATCTATCTATCTATCTGTCCGTCCATCTATCCTTTCATCTATCTATCTGTCCGCCCATCTATCCGTCTATCTATCTGTCTATCTATCTATCTATCTATCTATCTATCTATCTATCTATCTATCTATCTCTTTTTCATCCATCCATCTGTCCATCAGTAATCTATTTATCTATCTAGCTATCTAGCTATCTATCTATCCATCCATCCATCCATCCATCCATCTATCTATCTATCTATCTTTGCCATCCATCCATCCATCTATCTGTCCATCAGTCCTTCATCTATCTATCTATCTATCTATCTATCTATCTATCTATCCATCCATCTATCCATCTATCCGTTCATCTATCTATCTATCTGTCCGTCCATCTATCCGTCCATCTATCTATCTATCTCTCTTCCATCCATCCATCTGTCTGTCCATCAGTCCTTCATCTATCTATCTATCTGTCTATCTATCTATCTAGCTATCTATCTCTTTTCCATCCATCCATCCATCTATCTGTACATCAGTCCTTCATCTATCTATCTATCTATCTATCTATCTATCTGTCTGTCCATCTATCCGTTCATCTATCTATCTGTCCGCCCATCTATCCGTCTATCTATCTATCTCTCTCTCTTTGCCATCCATCCATCCATCTGTCCATCAGTCCTTCATTTATCTATCTAGCTATCTATCTCTTTTCCATCCATCCATCCATCTGTCTGTCCATCAGTCCTTCATCTATCTATCTGTCCATCCATCTATCCGTCCATCTATCTATCTATCTATCTGTCTATCTATCTATCTCTTTTCCATCCATCCATCCATACATCCATCATCCATCTGTCCATCATTCCTTCATCTATCTATCTATCTATCTATCTATCTATCTTTGCCATCCAACCATCCATCCGTCTGTCCATCAGTCCTTCATCTATCTATCTATCGTCCATCTGTCCGTCCATCTATGTTCATCTGTCTATCTATCATCTATCTATCTATCTATCTATCTATCTATCTATCTATCTATCTGTCTGTCTATTTGTCTATCTGTATCTATGTTGTGGGTGCCAAAAAGCCAGGTGAAGTTGATTGATGAGCACATTTGACAAAAAATCATAAGCATTTATCAAGCGTGAAAGAGCGATCAAGGAATCCATTACAGATGTGCAATGAGAAATGATTAACAAGCTATCCTGACTACCTCAAGTCGCTGCACCAAGCCATTATCTTCCCCCAGCCGAGACCACATGGCCATGGCTGCTGAATGAGTAAAGAGCCATCGGCCCAGTAAACACAGCACATAATAGAAAATAAGACAGCAGGGGAGGAGGAACGTAAAGGGAGCTGAAAAAGCAGATCTCCGCAATGCTGTCATCAGGATGGCAAAACCCGCTCATCCCACCCAGATGCATCCAAAGGGAGTTTACATTCTCATCTTCCACACAAATTCACAGGGATCATCTACCATCAGGACCACGGAGTCACATAATCATTGGGTGCTGCACATCCAGATACATTTCAGTACAATTCCCAGCACAGCTGAACAGAACACACCCACAGGCCATACTTTCAGCGCTTATCGAATTAAACTGTCCTCATGAGCAATACAAGTGGCATATTTATGAAACCATATTACTATCAAATCATTTTAATATCATTATGGAACATAATCAAATCAAAACTAGGCTGGAGACAGGCCTAGTCCAAAGGCCCCATGCATCGTTGATATTGTGACATCCAAAGCCTTGTTCCGTTCAATTCAAACACATTTAAGCAGGTAAATACCAAGGTGATTTTCCTCGAACATGATCGCTCATTCCAGATGCACGATGTCTCCATTGGATCATTATGCTGACATGCACTTTTCATAAATTGCCAGGACTGTAAATCACATTTAAAGCCTCTGAGGCCGATTTAATGTCTGAATTGAGGAAGAAATTCATTTTGAGAAATGTCCGCTGGCTTTTAGCTTAGCGAGTGGAATCCTGACCATTTATCGTCCTACAAAACACATTTATGTTTTGTTTTATAAATACATGCTGCTTTGAGTTTACACATTAAATTATGAATATAACAGGAACAAATTCATACAGTCCATGTTGGGAAAAAATCTCTGCATCAAAAAAGGATGTTTTTCTCTGTTACTACGTGCACTTGTGAATAATTACACCATGAATGTGCATTAAAAAAGTACACATTGTTTATTTTGATGTTGTTTTGACTCTGGAAAGTGAACTTCACTCTGTAAATATCGCACAATCGTGCACACACGCTGTTGTCTGCTCTTCCTCTGCTGTCATCATGACGTCTTTTGATGTTTACCCCTTTAGACAGAGGTTAACAAACTTCATCCTCAGTGACTGATGACCTTTGACCCGGAGTCAGATAAGTTAACCCAACGCTGCATGCTTTTAACCCCCTCACAGGCAAAACACTTACTATTCAATCAGCCATGACAGTTAAACCAATATTCCAAACATAATCCTTTAACAGCACTTGACATGATTCACGTTCAGATATTCTGAGCTTTAGAAAAGTAACAACACAACTAACTCCACAAAAGGCCTTGCCACAGTCAAATCAACCAGCACTGACCTCTTCATTTGCCTTTCTGCATGCCTGTCTCTCTTTTGCTTTGCTCTCTTTTGTGATGAGCAACCCAACCAAAGCATTTGACATATGTCAGCTGATTAACCACACAGTCATTATGTGCTATTTGGAGCTGATGTGCTTTTAATTCTATAAAACGAGATAAAAGCTATGTCATGTTATGCATTTGCAATTGTTGTGTTCACATGTGGATAAAGTAAAGATCCAGGCTGATTTGTGAGAAGATATCATCAGGCATGCATGAGAACAAGCACATTCTCTAAAGATAAAAATAGCTAAGTCCTGTGAAGAAAGGAAAGCAAAGCTTTCTTAAAGACATAATACAGACAGAGATGTGGATCTTATCAAAATTTCAAGGACATTTCTTAAAGTGTGAAGACACAGTAAGATGAGCAGCGCCCCCTAAAGATATTAATGCAGAATTGCATATGATAAAAACTGGGACAGCTTTCTTGTCAGATATGAATATAAAAATAAGCTGTTTTTTTTTTTACTGTATTAGCATGCCATTAAGCATCTGGTTTGTGAACATGGCTATGTGCTGTGTTTCTGGATGGCAATTTTTCAGAATATTTCCATTTTTACCAGAATCAATATCACTGTATCAATATAGATTATTGGTTTAGAATCACTTTACATACACGCAAAAATAAATAAATAAATAAATAAAATACTAATAAATAAATAAATATTTTTATTTTATACATTTTTTAGAATTTAGATAGTCAATTTCACCTTTGATTATTGGTTTAGAATGTGTTTTATGTACACACAATAAATAAATAATGCAAAAATGTTTTATTTTTATTTTATACCATTTTTACAATTTATCTAAAAACATTTTAAATATTCCATTTTACTTAATGAATTGAGTAAATTTCATCTTTGATTATTGGTTTAGAATGTATTTTACATGCATGCAAAAAAAAAATGCATTTTTTATTCCATTTTTACAATTTATCTAAAAACATTTTAAATATACCATTTTACTTCATAAATTGAGTCAATATTACCAGTGATTATTGGTTTAGAATGCGTTTTACACATGCAAAAAAAATTAAAAATAAAAATAAAATTAATGATAAAAAATAATAATGCAAAATTTTTTATTTAATGCCATTTTTACAATTTATTAATCTAAAAACATTTTAAATATACAATTTTACCTAATGAATTGAGTCAATATCACCAGTGATTATTGGTTTAGAATGCGTTTTACACATGCAAAAAAAATAAAAAATAAAAATAAAAATAATGATAAAAAATAATAATGCAAAATATTTTTTATTTTATGCCATTTTTACAATTCATTAATCAAAAACTTTTTAGATACACAGTTTTACTTAATACATTGAGGTTTTATGAATTAATGAATTAAATGAGAATGAACACACATATATTACCGTTTGAAACCGTTTAGTGAAAATATTCTATACTAAGGGCCGTTGAATGCTTGAATCTGATTGGCTAACGAACGCTCTATGCCGTAGAGTCTACGATGTGCAAACGCATGGCAAAAGTAGTTCCAGGCAGGGTTTGACCGCATTTCATGTCCATATCACTTCGCCAAACGATTTCAGTTATTTCAAAGGTCCTTACAGCCTACAACAGCCAAAAGAACCAAAACCCACAACAACACTGACCAAACAAAATAAATACAGTAAACAACAGGATAAAACGATGAAATTATATCCATGTTTTCGCACAAAATTACATTTTATTATGTACTGAAAGCATACTCTATTTCTCCCGCTCTCTCTCCTTTACAAACGCACACACATAGTAACGTTACAGACACACACGCACAGAAACGTGTTGTTTGCGCTGCTCAGACTACATTATCAGTAAAACAGTTAACTCACCAATATCTCACCAATAACGGCACTGTTCTTGAAGATCTTGAAAGTATTAGTAGAAACGCTGCGGCCAACGCACAAACTCAGGTAGGCTAATTTACACGCTTAATCTCTCTCTCTCTTTGTCTGTCTAATAACTTAATTATTAACTGCATTAGTCTGCTATCAACAGCTCAAGCCTCCCTTACTAGGTCTTAAATTACATTCTGGAATTATCAGTGGTGTTGGATGAGATGTGTAAGAAATTAATCCCACTCACAAAAGCGTTTCCGCTTCGTGTCGTGGCCGCATCACCACCTCGGTTGTGCATTATTTTCTAATAATTCAACGGCACGTCGTCAATTATTCCTTACTTATTACAATTTATTAAAGTATATTAATAAAATAGTATAGAGTGTTTTCACCACAGGTAATCAATTGACCATAATTGGTGGCACTGAATGTAAACAGTGCCACTGAAACAAACTAAACTAGCATATTTTGCTGATTATTGCTGCTGAAAATGGTCAATTATTGTCATGTTCTGGGCTGTACTAATCGGTCAAAGACATTTGGAGTACTATAGACTGCCAAACGTTATAACAAATCAAGGAGAAGAGTGCAAAAAGCTGTCTTGACGAACAAAAGGCGTTTGTGCTTGGTCAAACTGAACCAGGATTTCCAGGGCAAGAATCTTGACAACATTCCTGTCTGTTCTTATCATTTCCAGTCAGGTAAGTGAAATATTAGGCTAATATCTTAATTAACACTGCATGTACGTATCTTTACCACCTATTAACTTTAGTTTGTCAAGTATTGTGCCCTTTCCTGCTTACTAGGTCCTACTCTATATGATTTAGCTGCTTCCACATATTTTTTTTTTGTGGTTTACACAGCATAAATTAGCAGAACAACGTATTCAGTAGTACCATAACCATGCAATTGATGCTGTTGTTTACATCCGAGTATCTCCAATATGTCCGCGCATCCAGGTAACTGACCAAACTGTTAAGTAACTGCAAACCCTCCATATATGTGACCCTGGATAACAAAACCAGTCATAAGGGTCAGTTTTTTAAAACCCGAGATGTACACATCATCTGATAGCTGAATAAGCTTCCCATAGATGTATGGTTTGTTAGGATAGGTCTATATTTGGTCGAGATACAACTATTTGAAAACCTGGAATCCTAAGGGTGCAAAATCAAAATACTGAGAAAATCACCTTTGAAGTTATCCAAATAAAATTCTTAACAATGTATATTGCTAATAAAAAATTACGTTTTCATATATTTACAGTAGGAATTTTACAAAATATCTTCATGGAACATGATCTTTACTTAATTTCCTAATGATCTTTGCCATAAAAGAAAAATCAATAATTTTGACCCATACAATGTATTTTTGGCTATTGCTACAAACATACCCCAGCGACTTAAGACTAGTTTTGTGGTCCAGGGTCACATATTGTATATTCCAAAGTATCCAGCAGTAGTATTTAATTCTCAACATAGTCAATGTGTCTTGTGAATTGAAGTACATACTCATAGTTTAAATACGACCAATGAGAACAAAAGCTGCTATAACTGTCACATGGATTGTGTCTCTGCCCGGTGACATGCATCCATGTGTCACAAAGTCCAGGCTGCTCTCCCAGCAGGCACCATTTCCATGTCATAGTGACGCCTGTCAAAATCATTCAACCAAGATTGCATTTTCTCATGCAGAGTTAGCTCTTGCTGCTCTCGTTTTCAGCGCACGACCGCTTTTACAGAAGCAAGACTCCGATTTGATCAGAGTTAGGCTTTATTTTTAGAGCTTAGACTTTATATTTGGATTCTAGATCAACGGAAGCTGCACTGTAGAGTTCAGAAGCGATTCACAATTCCTTCATCAAACTCGCTAGAACTCTGTTAGTATGTTTTTTTAACATCTGAGGGGGAAAATACTGAGACTGGAACAGTTCTCAGATCAGTGAGGGACATCCTTCAATTGCCATTTGCACTGTGTTCTGACATTTTCAGCTGCTAACTGGTAATTTGTGTCTCTCTTATCATCCATCAGCGTGTCAGCTTTTCAATATCACTCCAACATCCAGACCTGTTCACAGAGGGCAAGTATGATCCACTCTTTTCCCCTTCTCGTCGCACTCTCGCTCTTTCATTTCTGTCAATCGTTTTTCCATCCGCTGACTGTTAGATACAGTGGAACGTGATCTGTTGGTTAATGTAGGTGAGTGGCTGGTTGTAGCGGATACTTTCAGATAAGGCAGCGATTGTATACACAACCACTCCAAAATTTTGGTCATCAAGGCTGCGTTTACATGATAAAAAATCTAATAAAATTAGTAGTGATGTGAAATATTATTACAGTTTAAAATAACCATTTTCTATTTTGATGTATTTTAGAATCTAATTTATTTCTGTGATGCAAAGCTGAATTTTCAGCATCATTACTCCAGTCTTCAGTGTCACATGATTCTTCAGAATTGTGTCAGCCAATGGAAATCTTTGTATAAAATTGTTCATAATGTGATAGAATTTATAACCACATATGACCCTTTATAATGGATGGGGTTAGTGGTACAATTTTATGAAGTCTCTATTAAAAAGTATAATTAAATATGGGTGGCCAAACAATTAGTCATTTTGACATCCCCTAATTAATGTTTCACTAAAGCACAGATGGTTTAAAAGATAATCCATGCTCACATAAAAAACAGAAAGCAGATTTATACATCAACCTTATATTTTACAATATCTCACTGTGAGTTTATATCCCACATTTAACTATTATTTCTCACAAATCTCACAATTACTTTTTTTTCTTTAAGGCTGAAATTGGCTTCCATAGGAGACAAAATATGAACACGCCTATTTGATAGGCTGTTTTGAGGTTAACACCAAAAAGAATGAAATGTCATTTCAAGTGTATGTTTTGCACGTGAGACCCAATTTGCAGCAGCAAACCCCTGTTAGCCCTTGTTATTTTTTCCCAGCAGTATTCCAATGTCATTTCTTCATTTTAATGAGTCCCACTGAAACTCACTCTCTGTAGACTATAAATAACAACTCCCATTATTAATATCACAGGATTAGGCCTTCATAATCATTACTCGCAGAGAAAACAAAACATCCCATTTAGAAAAAGTCACACAAATCTTTAACAGCTGTTTGTTGATCCACATTGCAGACGAGCTTAATTTTTTAGTACTTGGCAAAGACTAAAATCACCTGTTTGGAAGCATTACATAATGCATATCTTGAAACAAGAAAGTTTCGTTTCAGGGTTCTGGGAATCATTTTGTACAAAGTATAATTGACAGGATGTACTGAGAAATGACTTCTAGAGGCTTCCTGTTGTCAAATTTACATGTAAAGGGTTCTACTGCTCACCCTTTATTGGGCAAATCCATCAATACACAAGAAAAATGAGACTCTTAAAGGTCTGAGAACTGAATGCATCCGTCTACTTTTGAGTGCAAATGTAAGACTGAAAGTTCAAGAAATTTAGACAACTAATAAACTACAGAACTTATACACTAAAAAAATGTCGAAATGCCAATGTTAATTTGCATTGCAAATTAACTTTTTTCATTCACGCTTGCATGGTGCTTTTTAGTGGACATATCAGGGATATTATAAACTAAAAATGTTAATAAAATAATAAAAAAATTTCAAATAAAACTTTAACTGAAATAAAATAAAATCTAAAAAACCTTAAACTTGCTTTATTTCAGCTAGTCGCCAAAGCAACTTTATTTACTAAAATAACTAAAACTAAAACTGCTATAAAATTAATACAATCTATATAGACATATTTAAAAATAATAATAAAATAAAATAATATATAAAAAATATTAAAGTTGTTTTATTTCAGCTAGTTGCCAAAGCAAAATAAATAAAAATAAATAAAAGTAAAACTGATATAAAATCAATGCAATCTATATACACATATTTAAAAATAATAAAAAGTTAAAAATTAGAACAACTTTAATTTAAATAAAATATACTATAAAAACCTTAAACTTAATTTATTTAAGCTAGTTGCCAAAGCTACTTGAATAACTAAAATAACTAAAACAGAAATTATTACAATCTATAGATATATTTAAAAACATTATTACAAATGTTAAAATAATATTTTAATTTGAATAAAATATAAAAAAACTTAAACTGTTTATTTCAGCTAGATGCCAAAACAACTTGATTCACTAAAATAACTAAAACTGATATAAAATTCATAAAATCTATATACACATTTAAAAATAAAAAAATAAAATAAATATAAAAACACTAAACTTATTTTATTTCAGTTGCCAAAGTAAATTCACTAAAATAACAAACACTAAAACTGAATCTATAGTCAATCTATAGTCTATAGTCTATAGTCAACCTATATACAATCTAAAAAAAAAAGATAACAAAGACTGACATTTTAATTCAAATGAAAATGAAAACAAAGTATAAAAATATCATAATAATAAAAAATAAATAAAAAGTATAATAGTATATCCCAGTGATACAAAATATAATAACATGTACCTTTAAGTGTACACATTCATAATATTAACAGTAAAGTAGAAGATTAGTTAAACAACCAGAAAGTGTTCAAATACTTAATTATTTTCATTTTGAACATAATTTGTTTTAAAAATAAACCTAAAAAGACCTAATACGTTTCTTATTTTGAGCTGCTTTACTTTAAAAAAAGGTTTGTGAGACTTGGTTTGATATTTTGATATCTAATGCAATGACATTCTTACATTTAAAGTATCCAAATAATTAAAAATCTGCAAAAACATTATATAAATATATATATATCTTAAAGTCATGTATATAAATTGCATGTTGCTACACAAAAAAAAAAAACAATGCTGCAAAATTAGCCTTATCTGCCTTCTTACTGGTTCCCAGGAGGCCGTGGGGCTCTGACTGCCTTCTGCCTGTCCGCCCCTCTTGGTCCTTGCGTTTTTTGATCCCTCTCAGGCTGCTAAACCGTTTCATGGGTGGTGAGGGAGAGCAGAGAGGCTGGGGACAGTGAAACAGGTCATTCCGTATCCATAGACACAGTGCTGGAAGAAGTTTTAGTTGGATCTCTTCAGTTACTTCTGGGCCTTGAGCCAGTGACAGGTGCTCTTCAAGGATTATTCCATGCTCTTCAACCAAAGTCCTTCCTTTAGGGTTTTTCTGCTTCTTTTTCTTGCTCCTTTTTCTCACAGACTCTTGTTTCTTGTTACAGTTCTGAATCAGTGGCCGGCCGGCGAGCCTGCAGCAAATTGTCATGTGCAGCTGTGTGTACGCCAACGTGTGTGTGTGTGTGTGTGTGTGTAAATGCATGCCATCAAAACAAAATGTGTAACAGGGAGACTGTAAAAGGAAACCGACCCATGCTTGGTTAGGAGTTGCTGGTGATTGGCTGCACAGCAGTAGGCCCCGCCTACTCATGAATATTTAAATTCCTTTCACATATATTAAGTGTTGTGCATGTGCATAAGTGTTTTTTGTGTTTAATATTTGACAGATAAAAAGCGAAAAAAATATACAGTTAGAAATTTGACTATTTAGTATGTAACTGAACTTCTTCATTTCATGTGGTCTCTGGCTTACTCTGGTTTGGAGTCAGTTGATTTATTTTTTTTTTATTAGAATCTCATTAAGGAGAGAACAAAAAATAATCAGGGGACCATAAAATAGGATTTAACTTTTCCAAATACCTTGCCAAACTGAAATGAATTCAGCGCCGTGGGAGAACATTCCTGTTTAATGCAAGGTCAAATCTTGTTTCTATTTGCTTATTAGTCGTACAAGCTAAGGCAAGAATCACTATTATTATTATTATTATAAAGAAATTACTACTTTTATTCAATTTCCACTAAAATATATATATATAATTTTTTTTTTCCTCTTAATTTTGACATAAATGTAAATTTTTACACCAGACATTAATATTTTGTAAAATATTGGTTATCGGTCTACTTGATATGTAATAATTGTTACCTAATATATATATATATATATATATATATATATATATATATATATTAGGGGTTGATCAATTTTCGACAATATTAAGCATTTTGATGGTTATATAGTATAATATATATATTATATACATATGGGGTCGACCAATTATTGGCCTGGCCAATATTAAGCATTTCGGTCGTTTCAGTCATTTGCAAAATCTATTTCCTGATCAAATAATTTAAAAGTATTTAAAGAATATTTCTGTTCAGAGCCCTTGTTATTCTTCATTTGGAAATTAATTTTCATTTTTACACCAGACATATATATTGGTTCAAAATATTGGTTAATGAATCCTATACCAATACTATACTATACTGTAATAATCGTTAACGGTGTCTGTGTGTATATGTGTGTATATATATATATATATATATATATATATACATACAGTAGTCAACATTTGAAGTGGATCAAAAAAGTTCATCAAAGTTGTCCTGAAACAAGAATGGGTATTGTTTTGGTTTTAGAACAACTTTGATGAAAGGTTTTGATCCACTTTGATCCACCAAGCATTTTTATGGTTATCAGTCAATTTCAAAACCATTTTGCCAATAAAATAATTTAAAAGCTTTTTTTTTTTTTTTACTTTTTTTTTTGACAGAGCCATTGTTATCCCAATTTTTGACATTAATCTTCATTTTTACACCAGACATTTATATTGGTTCAAAATATCGTTTTTTGACCTGGTTGATCTGTAATAATTGGTATCGGCATCAGCCCTGAAAAACATATATCGGTCGACCCCTAAAAATATATTTGAATTACTTATGCCACATTGTTCTGGCACTTACACTTGTAAGTAATGAAACTTCATTAAGCTTTGAACATGTTCCTGCATTATTTATTGCCAACGCGAGTTTGTCTCCTCTACTCTGGGCTGTAATGTAAACTGACCTTTACTTAAAATAGATGCACAAAATATCAGATCAAATCTGTATCTTGCCCTGCAGCACAGCAAATCTGGAAGTCTCCAAAAGAATACCCTTGTGAAATCCAATATCTGGGTCACGAAGGGTATTCCATTCAAGGAGGAAAAACAATGTCGGTGACAATCGCTTTAGCTAATGAATGCATGTCCCTGCTGCTAATTGCCATCAACATCTGATCACCCCCTGCATCCTGTAGCATCATAAACAAATCATTCTCTGTCAGTGCACTCAAGGCACCAAATTAATCACTTAATAGTGGGTAAAGTCACAGTGCCAGGCTCCACGCCAAGAGATAGTTGTGTAAGCAGAATTAGATGGGCTTTGAGTAATCACATCTCATTTTCCAAACTCACCTTGTCAGGGGCACTTAGGGTCCTGCTAAGCACTTCTAAAGAGTCTCATTTGGGCCCAAAAACTGCCTTCGGTGAGAAGCGAACAGCTAATCCCTTGCAAATCCGCTGTGCTTCTTGACGTCTTCAAAGACCAGGGTCAAGATGACACTGGAAAATCATGGTTGGTTTTTAGGACAAAACAAGCCCATAAGACCTTCATTCATCTTCAGAACACAAAGTAAGATATTTGGATGAAATTCAAGAGCTTTCTGACCCTGCATAGACAGCAACGCAACTGACACGTTCAAGGCCCCGAAAGGTAGCAAGGACTAGGACTGCGCAAAAAAAAATCGATTTTTCGATTAATAGTTTTTTAAAATGAGCTCAATTCAATATCGATTCTCAAAAGCTGCGAATCTATATTTTCTGGTATTTATTTCAGCAAACATTCAAAACAAGACCTGATTAATGTGAATCTTATCATTGGTCTTCTCCACTAGATGTCACCCTCTTATTTACCTTGCACGATGTTACAGAAAGTCTGCCATTCATTCAGTGTTTATGGTGGAGATACTGTTGACAAGAACCAGGAACAAAGCTATATGTGTACTATAGTACACTATAGTAATACTACAAATCTGCAGAAGGATTTGACATCACGTGTAAAGGTGCCATAATTTCCACAATAAATGAATGAATGGCGGATGGCGTGACGCACTGTTTTGTTTACTACACATATCCTAAAGCGCGAACGACGCTCGCAGTGTTTTTAGCTTCTGCTATATGACGATATGAAAACACAATATCATCTTCAGCTGCTCTGAGAGTCACTTCATTAGCATTTTATTGTTAAATTTGAGAAAACTACTGTCATATCACATACACAGCAGAATTAAAGAATTAGTTTAACGTTAAGAAACTGTTAGCGCGTTGACATATAGCGCCATTACGCTGCAGGCGACCCGAGTTCAAATCCCAGCTCGTGGACCTTTCCCGATCCCACCCACTTCTCTTCCTGTCCATCTGCACTGTCCTATCTAAATAAAAAGCATAAAAATAAATTGTCAAAACTGTCAAAAATATATTAGTATTTAGCAGTCTTAAGATTTAATGTAACAACAATGCTACTACTAATAATAATAATTATAAATATTAATAAATCTTTATTTTTAAATGAGTAATCCCATTTGTTTTCTTTTTTACATTTTTACAGTAAACCTCTGTTGTGCAGCACTTTGTTTGCCAAAAAATAAAAGGGTTTAATTTTCATTTGCTCAGGATAAATTAAATTAATGTTTTTCATATGATTTCGTTTTCATATGATTAAAAGAAAAATTAAGATGTATATTTTATAGGGCCCTATTATTGTTTAAAAAAGGACCCTATACAAAAAAAAAAAAAAAAAAAAAAGAAATACAGGCCTGTGGCTCTTAGTTTCTTTTTATTAATTCAGCATTTGTTAACTGGTGTTAACTGCTCATTTTTTAGAAATATCAATAGCATTTGTATTAAAACTATATTTGCTGAAATGTAATAAAAAAATTCAGGAATCAAATCAAATCGGGACATCTAAATCAATACCCAGCCCTAGTAAGGACATTGTTAAAATAGTTGACATGACATCAGTGGTTCAACTGTGATTTTAAAAAGATCGAGAACACTTTTTGTCCGCAAAGAGAACAAAAATAATGACTTTATTCAACAAGTTCTTCACGTTCACGAGAGTACCACAACGTACTTTTTGTGCACAAAAAATATTCTCATATCTTTATAGCATTACAGTTAAACCACTGATGTCACATGGACTATTTTAACAACGTCCTTGGGCCGTGAACGTGTCAGTTGCGTTGCTGTCCATGCAGGGTCAGAAAGCTCTTGAATTTCATCAAAAATATCTCAATTTGTGTTCCAAAGATGAACGAAGGCGTTACGGGTTTGGAATGACATGGCTGTTTTCATTTTTGGGTGAACTATCCCTTTAAATTTTGTGGAATTTATATAAATCTTTTCCTAGTGTTCTTCACCTGCTTTGAATTGCATTGCAGTGAACTCCTCTGTCATTCCAAGTTAGCTTCCTGTGGTGTGTAGCCAATTCAATTTCACACTCATGAACTGAAAGGGTGCCAGATCTGCACTTCGGAACTCAACTCATGTAGCTTAGCAACATCAAACTCTATTAGAATCCATTGTGAGCTGCTGCTTTACAGTATGTGCAGCGTTCCAGATCAGTCACTTATGAGGTTCTGTATCAGCTGGCACAGGCTGCTTGTGTAGGCAGGAGACAGCAAGGGCGCTCACAAGAGCTTTTGTGACCCGCTCTTCTATGGTGTCGAAGCTGGAAAAGCCTTCCTATTCCATTTGCCTGATTTAATAAGCTTTCATGTGAGAGAGAGCGATGCCAAGTCACTGGATATCTAAGAATGGGGCTGTTTTCTACTGCAGGTCACCTTGTACTTTTGGAGTCAAGCCAGATTGACTTTTCTAGTCAGTCTCTTGAAGGTGGCAGTGCTATTATGGTCATGTAGTCCACTTTTAGGGTCCTTTTTGAGAGTCTTACAGGTTTGGAATGACATGAGTGTGAGTAAATAATGACAGAATTATCATTTTTTTGCTCAACTGTTTTCTTAAGTTCTCAGAGGTCAGAGATGCTTTTTGGCTGTTTGTCTCAGTGAGAATGTTCTAGCAAGATCGCCACAATAGAACTTTTCTGTTTGTGGGCAGTCTGTAGACTCTTCCCTAATAAGGATATGCCCATGCTATATCTTTTGACAGGAAATGATGTGCAAGCATGGTAGCTTTCTGTAAATACACAGGGGCTCTCTGCAGCCACAGATCTAGTGATGAACAGTATTCCCAGATAAGGCTTGAATGAGGGTGAGGAACGCACTGGTACAACAACAGCACTCAGACATTTCTCCAACATTATCTAAATGTTATCCAAATGTTTGGATAAATGCTAGAATGCTAAAAATGGCACAACGAAGAAGACACAAAGTAATTTTGACCACCATAATTAGCTTTTAATTTTAAAATTATGTCTGTAAGGTAGTACCTTAATTAAAATTTGTTTAATTAATTCCAGTTTCAAGTTTAAAATTTAGGTTTAAAAATTTAACATATAAAATTATTAGAATATTTATACACACACTAAATTACTTTACTTAATAAATATTATTTATAATAAAATAAGTAATTCATTAATTTAATTATATTAAAATCATGAAAACGTTAAACACATAATATATATTTTTTACTAAAACAATAATATTACAATTTAAAAAATATTAAATGCATAATATGAAATAAAATATAAAATTTTATAATATATATATATATATATATATATATATATAATGACGATGTTTAATTGTCTTTTGATTTTAAATAATAAATTAAGATTATTATATATTATAATATATAAAAATAAAAAATTCAGTTAAAAAATTATATATATTATTTCAGGACAGATTTAATTACAGAGAACAAACATGATATATAATAATATAGTATAATATAATATAATATATAATATAACATAATATAATAATCCAGTTTAAAAATAATATAAATTATTTCAGGACCAATTTAATCAGAGGGAAATATCTAATATAATATAATATAATATAATATAATATAATATAATATAATATAATATAATATAATAAATAATCAAGTTTTAAAAAATATATAAATTATTATTATTATTATTATTATTCAGGACAAATTTAATTGGCGAGAAACAACATTACAATAAAATACAATAAAATAATCCAGTTAAAAATGTATATATAAATTATTTCATGACAAATTGAATTGCTGAGAAAAACCATATCATATAATATAATATAATATAATATAATAATCCAGTTTAAAATATATATATATATATATATATATATATAAATTATTTAATGACAAATTGAATTGGTGAGAAAAACCATATAATATAATATTATATAATATAATATAATAATATTTATTTATTGATTATTTTCTGTTGTATAGAAATACATCAGTACAGGAAGACCTATGTGACAATTGGCAGGTCAGAATCTCACTAATACCACCTGGACCTCTGAAAAACAAGCATGCATTTTCCCAGGGAGATTCTCTGTGTGTGTGTGGATGGAAAAAAGAGATGTGAAGGCAGGAGCCTGAATATTTCAGCAGGGTCAGATGATTCCTAAAGGGTTCTTATCACTCTCTCTGCGCTGACAGGACCAAACCCTGCACTCCACACATCCTGAACTAAAATTAACTCTTGTCTCTCACAGACTGGATTACATAACTGCAGCGCCGGCTTCAGCTCACTGTTCATATCATCACAGGACTGGTGCTGCTCAAATATTTGGCTTATGTGCTGCTTTTCAGCCTTAATGTCCTAAGAGTTTAAAAAAACCCAAATGACAAGTGACCAGCCATTTACAATATATACGTAATATAATATATATTTTAGTATACCATTGTATCCATGCATGGTTTTTTAATCTACCTACAATAGTAATAAAGTTAATGTACCATGTACTGGTGTTGTTGAAAACTTTAAATGTATTTGGAAAATTTAAATGTGTTTATTGAAAATAAAGTTGGGGCAAAATGTAAAAAAATAAAATAAAATAAAAAAAATATATTATAATTTTTTATATTAATAATAATAATAAATTGAATACATAAATACTAAAATAAATAGGTACTAAAATTACTAAATAAAATAAATTAAAGCTAAACAGGCAAAAGGACACAATTACTGAAACTAAAATTAAAACGAAATGAAAATACAGATTTAAAAACTAATTCAAATAATATTGCTATTACTTTAATAGTATAGGTATAAATATTACTAGAATAACACAGGTACCATGGCATTTACTAGGTACTCCATGTCATACCATAGTATTACCACAGTACATGTTGAAAAAAACACGGTAGTACCATTTTTAGTACTTTTTAGTACTATTTGTAGAACTTTTTGTGTAATATTATATGTAATATAAAGTAAATATATATATATATATATATAATTTATTAATAATAATAATTATAATAAATAAATAAAAATACTGCTGTAACTTTTTTGTGTAATATTATATGTAATATAAATTTTGGCATTTGTAATATATATATATATATATATAATTTTTTTATTAATAATAATATTGATTATAATAAATAAATAAAAATACTAAAATCAGTAGGTACTAAAATGACTCAATAAAATAAATTAAAGCTAAACAGGCAAAAGGACACAATTACTGAAACTAAAATTAAAACGAAATGAAAATACAGATTTAAAAACTAATTCAAATAATATTGCTATTACTTTAATAGTATAGGTATAAATATTACTAGAATAACACAGGTACCATGGCATTTACTAGGTACTCCATGTCATACCATAGTATTACCATAGTACATGTTGAAAAAAACACGGTAGTACCGTTTTTAGTACTTTTTAGTACTATTTGTAGAATTTTTTGTGTAATATTATATGTAATATAAAGTAATTATATATATATATATATATATATATAATTTATTAATAATAATAATTATAATAAATAAATAAAAATACTGCTGTAACTTTTTTGTGTAATATTATATGTAATATAAATTTTGGCATTTGTTATATATATATATATATATATATATATATATATATATATATAATTTTTTTATTAATAATAATATTGATTATAATAAAAAAAATACTGAAATCAGTAGGTACTAAAATGACTAAATAAAATAAATTAAAGCTGGACAGATATTAAAAAAAGAAAACTAATAAAATGGCAAAAGGACATAATTACTAAAACTAAAATTAAAATGAAAACTGAAAATATAGATATTAAACCTAATTCAAATACTATAATATTACTATTACTATAATAGTATAGGTATAAATATTACAATAATAGTATATTACTAGAATATATAGAACACATAGTACTACTGTAGTACTACCATAGTACATGTCCAAAAATAAATAAATAAATTAATAAAAACTAAATAAATGAATAATTTAATTAAGTAATTAAATTTTGTGATATTATTTAATTAAGTAATTTAAATTGTGTGATATTATATGTAATATATGAGTAAGATTTACTACCATAGTACTACCATGGTGCACAACCAAAAAACACTATATATTACTATGGTATTACGTCCAAAAAAAGTCATGGTAATACTGTAGTACTTTTTAAAAAATGTTAAGAGGCCTATTTCTCAGTAGTATTTTTTGTAGTATATTTTTCTTTAACGTGGAAGTAAGCCTATGGGTAAGACTTTTTCATTAGCCGCTATAGGAAAATAATGAGAAAAATAACAAAGCAGTGACGGTAAAACAGTTTGCACTACAAACCAGTGTATTCATAATTAAGGTAATACATTAAAATAATATGGTAAGACACCAATTTGCAATATCAAGCAGCAAAAGGAGCTGTTTTGTACGGCAAAAAAAAAAAAAAAAAAAAAAAAAAAAAGGCTGAATGCGGATGAGACCGAACGCAAGACCCACAAAATTTACAAATGGCAGGAAGAAAAAGATGCATAAAGATTATTAGAATTATAACACGCACTTCCTCTTTTTACCCATAGATGGTGGTAAAAGAAGTAAACGCCTTATTTGGTCATTATAGAGGGCATCGTGTCACACAGATGAACACAGACGTGTGTGACAGTCACTGCTGAGATAAGACCGCTGCGCCGCGAATCTTGACGCCACGCTGCGCTTCATCGCGGTCACCTGTCAGCTGCTGAACCCGGAGCCGCGCGAGCGCTGTTTATTTATTTGCCTGGCAACGAGTGCTGGGAATCATTGTGAACGCGCGCTCCAGGGGCTCAGAGCTCATGGTGTGAAGTGAGTGAGGATGTGTCGAGGAGAAAAGAGCCCACCGACTCGCTTTAGCATTTCCCTCACGGGCTTGAATGCTCGATAACGCTCTCCTTTTATTTTTCTCACACTTTACTGGTAACACATGGCTCGCTGTGGCTTGAACCACAAAACCAGTCATAAGTAGCACGGGTACAGTATATTTGTAACAATAGCCAAAAATACATTGTATGGGTCAAAATGATCGACTTTTCTTCTATGCCAAAAATAATTAGGATATTAAGTAAAGATCCATGTTCCATGAACATATTTAGTAAATTTCCTACTGTAAATATATCAAAACTTAATTTTTGATTAGTAATATGCATTGCTAAGAACTTCATTTGGACAAATTTAAAGGTGATTTTCACAGTATTTTTATTTTTTTTATTTTTTGCACCCATAGATTCCAGATTTTCAAATAGTTGTATCTCAGCCAAATAAAGTCCCATCCTAACAAACCATACATCAATGGAAATCTTTTTTATACAGCTTTTGCATGATTGCATGATGATTTTGTTCGTTGAAACATTTATAATAGGCCTAATAATTGTGTTTACTTTATCTCCATCTAGTGGTCACAGAGGAACATGACATGAAAATCTATCTATCTATCTATCTATCTATCTATCTATCTATCTATCTATCTATCTATCTATCTATCTATCCCTGTATATCTATATTTATTTCTATATATATTAAAACTTGCTTAAAAATATATGTAATAAAATGCTGAAATTGCAATAGTATTTAATCTTTTTTATGATATAAACAATATTTTTTAATTGTATGAATAATATTATTGTCACAAATGCCACCTTGGTGAGCATAAATATATATATTTTTTTAAATAAAAAAGTTTTGAATAATATAATAATATAATATAATATAATATTATATATAAAACATTCATAATATTACAAAACATTTCTATTGCAAATAAATGTTGCTCTATTGTGGAAAAAAAAACATGATTTCGACTAAAGTATTAACCATTTTCAAAATTAATAATAAAAATTTATGCAACTGTAATAATGCAAATCAGCATATTAAAATTATTTTTAAAGAATAATGTGACACTAAAAAAATTTAAAAAAATAACTGCTGAAAATTCATATATATATATATATATATATATATATATGCTCCTGTATATCTGTATTTATTCCTATATATATATTTAAACTTGTTAAAAAATATATTTAATATATTAAATAATTTAATATATTTAATAAAATGCTGAAATTGCAATAATATTTAATAATATAATATAATACAATATCCAGATATAGTATTATATAATACAATATCCAGATATAATAATATAATATAATATAATATAATATAATATAATATAATATCCAGACAGCCAAATATATAACATGTAAATACCATACAGTTTTTTTTCTAATTACATTTTAATTGTGATCTTGATATCAATACATTAAGAATGCAACATGCATTCTTGATTGAATGAACTGAATGCAACTTCATTCAGTAGGTGGCGGTACAACCATAGATTCAGATTGTGGCACATAGAAGGATGACACAGCATCAGTCTTTCCTCATCACTGTTTTCTTGATGTAAAAGCTGAATTGCTATCATATTAGAGACATATGGGCGTCCTCATCCCCATATGCTGAGAAGCTTGAAGGATGTCTTAGAGCCAAGGATTAATTTCAGTTAATGTAATTTGTATGAAAGCAGGCATGATTGAATTATGGGCTTTCTGCATTCTGATGTCACTGTCTGGGTGCAGACCAATTCCCGGATATAATAGGATTTCGAATTTCTCCAGCAAGTGTCTGAATGACAAACACCGCTTGAAGAGGATCTGCTGTCCATCAGTGTTCATCAGACTCTGTGTCAGTGCGGCAAACACATCCATCCCAGATAACATCACAAAATAACCTTGTCTACAAAACCCCCGGCCCTCAGACAGGTGAATAACCAGGATTTTATCAGTGCAGAAACAGATCCATGACTCATACCTACATGCACTTGTAGAGAAGTGTGTATTGTATTTGTGTGCAAAGGCACCAGATGCACTCAACAAATAAGAAGCTCATAATACAGATCAATATAATCAAGTAATAAAAACGTAGCTGAGAAACACATCTTCCTTTTCTCTCGAGTGCCTCTAATGTTTAATACTCTCCCTCGATGTGTTTTAATCTTTCCAGCTCTGCCTTACAATCAGAAGGAGGCATCCGGCGATGCTCCAACTCCGTATTGAATAATAAATCAATACTGTTGTTTTCGGCTGACAGGAAAGTCTGGCAGCCAGAGCAACTAATGGATTGTCGGAGAGGCATAGTAGTGCTGTTATGTAAGTGTGTATGTGTATGAAGAAGAATATTCACAACTGTGTGTATTGAAACTGTGGGTCAAAACACACATGCATATTCGCCCACACACCGCAAAATACACACTGACACTACATTTTTCTTTTTACTGCACTCAGATCAGAACTTTTTTTTTCACAAAATGGTACTTCTGAAGAAAAAAAAATATATAAAAAAATTCTGATTCTGAAGAAATTTTTTATATAGATAGATAAATAGATAGATAGATAGAAATACTGTGATATAAAGAGAAATATTAATGTATATATTTGTAAATTAAATAAATGATGATTGTGTGTATACACATACATATATTCATAAAAGTATTACATAAAATGTACATTTATTTAATAAAGTATTAATACAATTTTAATTTAATTAATATTAATGTATATATTTTATGTATAAATTATAATTATAAATGAAATAAATGATCAATGTGTGTGTATTATTATTTAAAAATTATTTAAAATCGAACAAAATATATACAGTAATACCATTTTGTTTTTGTTTTAAATATATTATATATATATATATATATATATATATATATATAATATAAATAATTTTATGAATGTCTGTCCATATATTTTCCATTATGTAAATATATTCATTATAAATATTTATAAATATATACATTAATATTTATTTTATACAATTTATATTTATAATTGTTATATAAATATTTTTATGAATGTGTCTGTACATATATTTTCCATTATATAAATAATTATTTAAAATAAAACATAAATGTACATTTATTCATGAATATAACTTATAAATATATACATTAACACATTAATATTTATTAATTTATACAATTTATAAATAATATTTATATTAATATTTATAAATATAAATAATATTTATATTAATATTGTTAAATATATAAATAAAAATTTATGAATTTGTATAATTATTTACATTTTTTTATTCATATTATTTATTTTTAAATTATAGGAATAATTAAATAATTTTGTGAATAGGTATTTTTAAACAGATTTAGAATAGAACAAAATATTTTTTGATTATACTTTAATTTTATATATATATATATATATATATATATATATATATATACTTTTAAATTTATCAATAATGTAATTATTTTATAAACATTTATTTTTTTTATTATTTAAAATGGAACAAAATATATACAGTAATGTAATTGTTTTTTATTATATATATATATACACACACACACACACGCATTCATAAAATTATTTAAAATAAATGTATATTTATTAATAAAAATATACATGAATATTTGTTTTATAAAATTGTATATTTTTACTATTAAGTATAGAAATAATAAAATAATTTTGTGAATATTTAAAATAGAACAAAATATATAAATACAACTTTTTAATTAATTACTTTAATTATGTATATATATATATATATATATATATATATATTTAATGCATACACCTATGACCTTCAACCTACTTTCACCACTATACCATAGCACAACAGAGAGACCAATTCCACCTACACATCCAAACTCAAGCAAACACTTAAATCACTCTTAATCATCTAATTATAGGTCACTCCGTTCTCATACTTCTTCCAAGACAGGCTTTAATTTTATAATTATTGACTGCACTTTCAGTGTGTGGGAACAAGGATTTCAGCTGATTTATATTTTCCTTGTCTCAACAATGTTTTTGTTTTGCTTTTAAATAACAGGCATTTGAAAAGTCCCCCCACATAGATAGTATAAAGAACAGTTGCAGTAAAATAACCGCATTCTTTCTTAATTATCTTAACTGCACTTCAACATCTTCATCTCTCAAGGCCATTTTAACCACAACCAAGAAAGTAAACATTGTCAGGAGCCGAGAAAAGTCATTAGTCACCAAGGATAATAACACATACTTTACTCTACAAATATGACTACAAACTTATATCAGTCAGTAACCTTATATCATAAAAGTACAAGACCCCAAAACACTATACTAACAAAAAAAAAAAAAAAAAAAAAAAAAAAGTAAAATATAATTCTTAGGTAACTTAATATATTTGTTACATTACATTAATTATAAATGTTAAAAAAAAAACTATATATGTATATATATGTGTATATATATGTCACTAATTTAATTAATATAATAATATAAAAAAATAAACCAAGTAAACGTCAAGTAGTATTAGCTACTAAAAAGCAGCCTTTACAGACCACTCTCTCTCCTCTTGGTTCTGACCATTAAATCAGACTCACGTGGATAACATATGTGACAGCTGAATTCATTATCCGGGTCTTATGCATTAAGAAACACCCACGCCTCCATTAAATCAGCACACAGCGCAATTATCTGAATCATTACACACCCCGGGCTGAGCTGGACCCAGACAACCTGTGAAAGGTTTCGCTAAACGCTGACTCACTCCACACTGATGTGATAATGGCATTCATAGCATCTTATCTCAACAATGCCAATACATATCCTGAAGCTCGTTGATTATTTATTACATATTTTAGAGATTATGGATGTTTGCATCTGGATGCTGATATGATATATAAGATAAAGTAATCTTTTAGCCTGGTTGAATGTTATATTCACAATCAAATAAGGGGTTAAATGTGAGTTAAGTTATAGAAACAATCACAAACAATCAAGACCACATTTAAAGATGACCGCCAACCCAGTACAAACCATAACTAACTGTAAAAAGTTTTCACCAGTTTCAACTTACAAGTTCAGCAGCTGCCTTAAAATGTTAAGTTAAATCAACTTAAGACTGCAAGTCATTTTAACTCAGTACAATAAAATGATTTAAAATGACTTGTACTTTTAAGTTGATTTAACTTAAAATTTTAGTTTTTAAGTTGAAACTGGTGAAAAAGTTTAGAGTATAGAGCAGTGCACATAAAACATATTTTAGATTCAAAAAATATATATTAATATTAATTATTGACTTTCAAAGGGTCTTTCATCTCCTGCATATTTTGTAATAATTAAAATGTTTTCCCAGTCAACTTGCTCTTGTATTAAAACACTTATTAAAAATAAAATAAAATAAAATAAAATGCATGTATACTCAGAAGTTTGGGGGCAGAGATTATTTAATGTTTTCGAAAGAAGTCTCATATGCTCACCAAGGCTGCAATTATTTGATCAAAAATACAGTAAAAACAGTAATATTTTGAAATATTATTACAATTTAAAATAGCCATTTTCTACTTTGGCATATTTTAAAATGTAATTTATTCCTGTGATGCAAAGCTGAATTTTCAGCATCATTACTCAAGTCTTAAGTGTCATACGATCCTTCATAAATCATTCTAAAATGCTGATTTAGTTCTCAAAAACATTTCTGATTATTATTAATGTTAAAAACAGTTGTGCTACTTAATATTCTAATATATCTTTAATGACATTCTTTTAAAAAACTGCATTTATTTGAAATAGAAAGTCTTTGTAACAATCTAAAAATCTTTACTGCAACTTTTGATCAATTTAATGCATCCTTGGTAAATAAAGTATTAATATCTTTAAAAAGAATTCAAATTATTTTTGCATGTTACATCAAAAGTATATTTCCAAAGAGGAAACAAAATATGATTTGTCATGATGATCCCTCTAAATGCGAGTTTTTCCTGCTTTTTCAGATTGTAAGCATTCCAACAGCTGTTTAGGAGAAGGGTGATACGTATCTTACCTTTCCTGGCCCGAGAGAAAAGCTTGATGCTGACAGGAGATGTGGTAGGATTTGTGGAGTCTTTGGAGGAAGAGCGAAACATTCCTGTGAAGCTGCGGCGACGTGAACACTTAGGTGAGGAGTCGTGGTTGGAGGGGTATGGGAAGATGGGTTTGGGAGATCCAGGGCTGTTTTTGAATCGGGCCGGTGCGGACATGGGGCTAGAGGGTCGACTGAACGGACCCCGGCTGAAGAAGGTTTTGGTGGGGCTGGCTGAACGGCAGCTAAGCTCCCCCTGGAGAGTAAACACAATAACACACAATATTAGGACAACAGCTAGCCAAAGATGATTTTTAAACACTATTTAAAGGATTAGTTCACCCAAAAACTCATCCTCATACTACCTTTCTGGGCCTTAAACGTGGTAGTTGCATTGCTGTCTATGTAGGGTCAGAAAGCTCTTGGATTTCATCAAAAATATCTTAATATATGTTCCAAAGATGAGTCTTGAGTTTGAATTTTCATTTTCGTGTGAACTAACCCTTTAAAAGTCATATTCACAAACCAATGAACAAAACTTTCAGGCACTGACAAGTAATGACGTAAATATTCGATAACTGGCTTACAAAATCATCAGTGAATAGCATTCTTCTACAGACTAAACATAAAAACTCTTACTGTAGTGTTATGTTGACCATTGATGGCATGTTTGAAGGACACGGACAGACAGACATTGCGATACTGAATGAAAAGACGTCATAACATTCAGATAAATCGTAAGTCCTTGATGTTTCCACTGTTCAATCACATGGGAATTTCACACAGCGAAACAGCCAGACAAAGCCACTGAAAACTGTTTAGACAGCCAAAAGAACAGATGGCCTCGTTTTTGTCAAGAGGCTTTTGTTAAATCAGAGAGGCTCACACAGTGGCATAAATGCCTCACTGTACTGTATACCTAAAAACACTACATAACTAACCCCATCTCACTCGCTTGCTCTCCAAATACAACAAAGTGGGATTTGTAACTGAAGTTAAAGGGATCGTTCACTCTAAATGACAATTTGCCACTACGTACTTACCCTCAAGCAGTGTTATTATCCTTAGCTAACACTAAAACTATTAAAACATTTTTGTTAATTGAAATAGGACTGAGAGAAATACTATAAATATTGCAAGCAGCAAGGCCCCTTGAACCCATTTAAAGTAGTAAATATAGGAGAAATAAGTCAATTATATGTGCCAAATTTCCTACCGCGAGCTGGTGGCGCAATGACTATAACTGAGTACTGGCATGTAGATGTCTTCAAACCAGGACTTTTATCAAACACGTAAGGTGTGGTGCAGATTGAACATGTTTAAGTTAGTGTAAAACATGAAATATCCTGTCGCCAACAGGTGGCACTATGGTTATAACCTAATACTGGCCTTTAGATTCAGGCCAGGATTCTTACTAAACATGGGAAGTTTGGTGCAGATTGGACATGCATGTTTAAGTTGGTGTAAAACAAGACATTCCCTGTTGCCAGCTGGTGGCGCTATGATTATAACAGAATATTGGCCTTTAGATGTGTTCAGGCCAGGACTCTTATCGAAAGTGTGAAGTTTGGAGCAGAACAGACATTGTACAGCTGAGCTGCCAAAACACTAAACTTTGCCATAGGCAATTTAAAGGAGAAGTCCACTTCCAGAACAGAACCTTTTCATCCAAGATGTTCATGTCTTTCTGTCTTCAGTTGTAAAGAAATTATGGTTTTTGAGGAAAACATTTCAGGATTTTTCTTCATATAATGGACTTCAATTGTGCCCCCGATTTTGAACTTCCAAAATGTAATTTAAATGCAGCTTCAAAAGGCCCTAAACGATACCAGCTGAGATGATGAACTTAGACTTGATTCGTAGTAGTGATGGGAAGTTCGGATCATTTTACCGACTCTGACCTTTGAGTCTCGTTCAGCAAAATGAATGAATCTTCTTTCGAGTCATTTCATTAATTTTAGCAAAACCAGCGTCACGTGACAGCAACATAAGGTGAACGGATGACTCAAAAAAACCTGAGACTCGAAACAGGTGAACTAATTCCAGTACAGAACCCAATAGGATGTTGCACATGCGCGACTGAACGAATCACTCCCCGAGACGACTCGTTCTTCGCGAGTCACATTAAAAATTCGTTCAAAATGAACGAATCGTTCAAGAACGACCCATGGACACGCATCCGAGAGCCTGTGCTACACAAGCTTTTGTGCTTAAAAAGTATACAATTTTTTATTTTTTGAAAAAAATGACTGATCGTTTTGCTAGATAAGACCCTTCTTCCTCGGCTGGGATCTTTTAGCGCCCTTTGAAGCTGCATTTAAACTACATTTCGGAAGTCCTAAATCGGGGGCACAACTGAAGTCCGTTATATGAAGAAAAATCCTGAAATGCTTTCCTCAAAAAACATAATTTTTTTACAACTGAAGACAGAAAGACATGAACATCTTGGATGACAAGGGGGTAAGTAAACTATTTGTAAATTGTTGTTTTGGAAGTGGACTTCTCCTTTAACATTGCAAAGGCCTTTAAAGTAGACTGGCCAAATATAATGTTGTTGTCATTAAATCTCTATGAGGAGTATGTTAATGCTTAAAACATGCCACTTCCTGTTGCCATTACCAGCAGTTGGCGCTATGACCACCACGGACACGCTCTTCAACAAAAACTCAAAATTTTTGCAATTTAACATCATAAAGGGCTTTAGATTACACTCACCAAATTTGGTGTTGATCTGTTTAAATCTCTAGGAGGAGTTTGTTTAAATACACCTGAAAATAGCAAAAACAACACAAAACTTGCTGAGAAAATTCTAAATAACAGACTTCCCATTGGGTTTCGGACTTCGTACCAAGAGACTTTTTTGAAGGTATTGATGTGTTACAAGTGTCTACCAAATTTCATACATGTATGTGAAACATAGCTCGAGCGGCACTTGGTGGCGCTATTGAGCCATTTTGCCACACCCACCTCTGATACCCATATCAGATGTAACCACTTTTGGCATGTGTGCAAAGTTTCATGAGTTTTCGAGCATGTTTAGACCCTCAAAAATGCGATTCATTTTGGAGAAGAAGAAGGAGAAACTGAGCAATTCCAATAGGATACTCACACTGGTAAATATGACAAAAAAATGAATAGCTTATGAATAATACTAAAATAGCACTGCTCATGTTGTTCCAAACCTGTATGCTTTTCTTCTGTCAAACACAATTTCTAAAGAACATCCTGGCCACCGTCAATATAATGAAAGCAAATGAGGAGTGGGACTGTCAAGCTCCAAAAGGACAAAAAATGTTATAAAATCAAACTCTCGCACCCTATTTTGTTTGAAGTCACATGACAGCTTTGTGTGCGAAAAATCCTTGAGATCTGCACTAGTTCTTGGAATGTTCATGAGAAAAAGTAGCGACTAGAATGAATTGAGTCAGATCTTTTTAATGAATCAGTTCAGTCACTTCACAGTGTTCCAAATGATTCATTTACGAATCATACTGATTAAGTTCAACTCAGTGATTTGTTACAGTGAAAGGAACAATTTTCATCAAATAACATTTCATTTTGGGTCTGTTTCTCACAAAAATTGTCAATGTCTTCAAATATAGCACACAATCATATGAATCGCTTTCATGAAACATTTATTGTGTTTTTTCATTCTTCTGAATGTGAAAAGGGTCTGTGTTCCACAAAAAAAGAAAGTCTTACGAGCTTGGAACGACATGAAGGTGAATAAATGATGAAAGAATTTTCATTTTTATTTAAATGATGACTTCAGATGTCTGAAAAGACTAAGATGAAAGAAAATCTTTCTTTTGTACACCAACAAAAGAAGTGAAAGCATATTTTTTTATTCTGAGTTGCTCGGTTGTCATGGAAGCATTTGACTGTTTCTGTGTTGAAGGGCTGATGGAAAAAATTCTTCACTGACAGTGAGTTTTCACGGTCCTATACCTTTGATCATGAGATAAGTGCAACATGCTGACGCAGCAATTTACCACCTTTCCCTTATTTTGGTTCTGATCCAGAATCTAAGCCATTGGCAAACCTTTGAACAACAGTAGGCCAATGCATTTCATTTGCACACAAATGGTGAGTCTGCACTGACCTTGCTAAGGGTTAATGGCCGTTCAACAAGGAGAAATATTAGCTAATATCCTGAGTGCTAGCAACAAAAGACATTGGTAAATCAGTGAAGTGGAGCTGATTACGTCTGATCATAAAATTCATACTCCAAAACCTCCTAAAGCATCAAAAGAGCCTTCGGTGACTTCAACTCACCTTCAACAACAGAGAGGATAAACACAAAAACACCACCCTGACAGCTATCAGGTGATTTGTCTCTTCTCTAGCCTTGCCTTGTTGGCCTCTATGGGTGATTGGTCATCAGATATGACGATTTCCCAGAATTCCTTGGGAATGTTTACAAAGGTAACAAGTAAAGAGGAGATCCTGAGTTACTAACCAATATGAGTTAAGCTTAATGACTACAGTTTGGTCACAAAAGCTACACTTAAATTTTGTACTACTAAACAAGCAGCATTAAAATCAATAGTACGGACATTTAAGTTTCACAGTTTTTCAATTTGAAATAAATGCTGTTCTTTCGAATTTTCTATTCATCATAGAATCCTGGAAAAAAACCCTATAATAGTTTCCACAAAATAGCTTCGTTTAATTGTGTATCAAATGAGAGGTCAGTACAGTCAAAAAGTACCATGGTAGACGTAATTACAAATCAGGTTATTAGAGCAGACTCATATCCCTTCAGAGTGGCAGCAGAGATTGAGGACATCGAGGATATGGCAGCTTTTAGACTGGCGGCTTTCAGACTGCCGACACAAATGGAATGAATCTGCATTTTACACAGCTACTCGCATTTCAACTACCATTTGTGTTTGAATCACCAGATCATACATATAGCAGCTCAGCATAACTCTGATCTACAAAGGCAAAATATGCAAATTTAGATTGATTTGATATCAGTTTTCACACTCCACTTTTCCTGAATCAGTGCACCTACAGCTAACAGGGAACATTCTCAGACTTTTGCCTAATGTTTGGCAAGATTCTCTCAAAGTTGTTCCAGTAACATTTATAGAACTTCTGTTCAAAGCTGTCTGATGTTTAATAATGTTCTCAAAACAGCAGCACATACATCATTCATGGTAGGGCTGCACAATTAAGCGAATTTCTAATCATTATTACAATTACAGATGCCACAATTATGTAATCGTTCAATGGCACAATTACAAAAAATAAAATAAAATCCACGTACTGTACATTATTCTGCTTCCTTAATATGTGGAAGCAGAATAACCTACAGGTTATCGTAATGTTTTTTTTTTTTCAATGTTTTAATTTTTACATTTTTACTTTTTTATATTTAAAGAAGAAACTATGTATAAAAATGTGGCATGCAGTGCTTCAAACAATGGTATAAAGCTATTCAAAACATTATCATCAATGTAAATTGTGATAATTGTAATTAATAATCGCAATTACAATTTCAAGAGAATAACTGATTTAATTTATTAAAATAGAATAGAATATTATAAAATAAAATGCTTCCTTTGTGTCCGCATACCCAAGAAAAAAGAGTGTACAAAGTAACACATCTTTAGCAATA